>NC_136954.1:63509432-63644432 GCF_032717465.1 Coenobita brevimanus | reverse complement strand
TATTCAGCTTAGGAGATACTTTTCCAATCGGAGGAGTTCAATACATCCCTCATTAAGCCGTCCAGTAAGACAGACCATCCCAGTGTTGAACAAGATGGTGTGGAGGGTGGAACACTAAAACAAAATGCTATGTCAAACGGGTGGAAGAGGATATCCTGAAGAAAAGTAAAAACAGTCCCTCAGGCCCTTCTTTCCGGTGACGTCACTGTAGCTTAATCTTGCATCCGCCCGGTGGTTTTATTGTGCGTACTTCAGAAAGGCCTCCCGTACTGAAGGCGTAGAAGACTTTATAATACTTCAGGAAGGCCTCTCGCACTGAAGGCGTTAATGAAGACTTTATCATACTTCAGAAAGGCCTCTCGTACTGAAGGCGCAGAAGACTTTATCATACTTCAGGAAGGCCTCCCGTACTGAAGGTTTTAATGAAGACACTATACTCCGGAGGCCTCTCGTACTGAAGGGGTCAATAAAGACTATATCAGACCCCCTCACCTGCATGTGAAGGCTACAGCTAACTCCCAGTGTTGGAAGTCTCCCCTCAGCTGAATGAAATGATGTGGGGTTGGCAAGAATAAAATAAAAAGGACGTCCTCGGGCTGAAGGTGTTAAAACAATACGGTACCACGTTACGGAAACAATTATTTATTTATTTTATGTATTTGTTTAATTAGTTATTTGTTGATCAGGCTGCCACAAGATGGTTTGATTCAACTTGGGATGAACCTGTCGTAATAAAGGGGTTAGTGAGGTAAAATGTCATCAGGAATCATCTTGTTACCTCCGCCAACGAAGGTGGAGGTGGTTATCTGTTCACCAGTGTTTGTCCGTTTGTCCAGATGATATCTCAAAAGTTCTCAGTGAATTTCATTGAAATTTGTGGAAGAGTCGGCCATGGGCCAAGAAAGAATTGATTAAATTTGGGGGCGGATCCGGATCCTGCAATGGTAATGGCGGAGGTGTGCGCTCTCGAGTGCTTTCGAGTTTTGTTAGGTTTTCATTTATCCCCCGTCAGTAGGCCGTGGTGACGTGTTTTTTTATCATAGTCTTGTGGGGGAAAACAGAATAGACGGTACCGGTATGTACTGTATGTTTTGCTGGAGTCGTTGTTGTGTGAAAGTCGGGGGCGCCACCATCCATTCACTGGATATAGTGATACAGTAGACTGGTGTATATTGACTTCGAGACCAAATTGTTTCAGTGTAGCCCACCCTAGGACACCGGTTGCTATGCTGGATGGTAACCATATAACCAAACAAACGCCTGGTGGTCTAGTGAGTTAAATTGCTCATACCTGATGTGGCACTCCAGGGTTTATTTCAAAGGGTTTATTGGGGTTTATTCGCTCACGTAGTGGCACCTGGGAAACTTGACCGAGCGCCTTTCCCATTTGTGGCTGGATTGCTACACACGAGCTACTTTAACATGACACACAGCAAAGCTCCACTTGCATTTCTAACCCCATACTTCAAAGGCCTTCCATAACTGTACCCCTGCGTGAAGGATTGTGTGGGTGCGGTTCATTTCCCCAGAGACTAATTGATATTCCTCAGTCCTACGCAGTTGCTACTTGCCAGGACCCTTGAGAGCGGCTAGAACGTGTAGTTGCCCGCCCTTGTCAGGCGTGTGCAGGCCGGCTGCTACAATACGTACTTCAAACATCACGCCGGCTCTTACTATCTTCCCAAAGTTTGACGAATATTTAGCGGAACGGAACTGGGAAGATGGTTGTGTCTTTGTACATAGAAGTCAAATAGGGACCCTGACGTCAAAGCAACAGCTGGGAGGAAATGTTTATGATTATGATTCTTATCACTGCCTAGTACAGGATGTCTGCATTTATGACTATATATATGTTATCTTGTACACTACAGTGACTTCTGTACATGTTATTCTTGTCTCAGATTATTTATTCAGCTTCTGAAAACTCATTTGGAACGGGAAGGGTTAGATGTAGCCTTCATTGGCCCCCTCACTACGAGTACAAGAGAGTTGCACTAAGCTTAATAAAATAGTCAGTGAATTGACAGTAGAGTGTAAGTGAAGTTACTTATTTGTGAACAGTTTTTTACTCAGGCTCTTGTGACTCACACAGCAGATTAAAATCGTCTGGCGTTAGCTGAAATAGAATACTAGAGTTATCCTGGTCATGAGAGGGTCAGTGTATTGCTTTGCATGTTATCTGGGTATTCTTGCATACTCCAGACGAGAAGACCATTTGTAGTGAACAGGGTTGGCGTTGATTAAATCAAAATGATTTAATCATGTGATTAAATAATTGATATTTTTGCCAACAAATATTTTTTTTTTTCCCCCAAAAGTTAACAAAAATAAAATCTGAAGGTTTATAAAAGTTGTGTGCAACTTTGTGTTGGCATTCATGTATTCAGATACTTAAGCATTAAGTTAGCAGATTTTGGAGAATGGTGCCATTAGAAACTTATACATTGTATGACAGAATAAATATTTTTATATTTGTGTAACTAAGTATTGAAATTATTTGTACATCTGAAATAATGAGCCATAAATAAAAAACCACAACCATAAGACTAGGCAGGCTATGCTTGGTCACTTAAGGTCACGTCATAATAATATCGGCTTAAGATTTTTATGTGTGGTAATATAATCAGCTTTGTAATATGCTGCCTTGATTACCACCGGCAACTCAGGACAGGACTTGAACAGGTATGTATCTGATTCTGGGCCGTGGCTTTCAGCCTTAACCAACAGTGGATAGACAAGACATGAAATTAACAGTATTCAGTATACGGATTTTGAAATATTAGCTATATAATAAACAGAAAAATCAAATTAAAAAAAAAATCAAATCAAAGAAATAAAAAAGTCATTTTTTTAAATAAAAAAATCACCAACCCTGGTAGTGAAGAGGTCCGGTGAACTATATCCAACACCTTAGTTCGATTGGTGTCTCCCAAACTGAATAAAATCGTCTGGAGGCAGCAATAACAAAACACAGAACACTTATCGCCGTGAGGGAAAACCGTATTCAGCACTAAGAGTGTGGCATAATATTTCTCCTTGCTGCTGCCAGACGATTTTATTAATCTAGTACAGTGCCGTGACGCCATTTCCACTTTATTCTTGCCAACGCCAGACCGTATAACTCAGCTTAAGGTTTTTCGAATTAAAGTTATCAGATATATCTTTCGTTAACCCTCCCAATCAGGTGGTGGTGGTCTTAATTTATTCCTGCCACCGTCAGACGATTTTATTCAGCTAACAAGACACCTGTATTAGCGAAGGGGCAAGTATAGGATTAACTAACTCCTCCGGTTTGAAGTAAAAATGCGTCCTGCGAATTGAAAAGGCTAACTTTTTCACTAAAAGATGTCTTACTTGAGCAGAATAAAATCGCACAATGTAGTGTTTTCAGGAGTATAAAGAGTGCTGAAGGGGGTCGCCTTCACGTGATGTCGTTTGTATAGCCACTGCCCAGTTATACCTACATCCCTCAGCACCCTGCCTATCCCCTAAACAGAGGATGGTACACTGCAGGAGATTGGCACCTTCATCCCGCAGTTCACAGGGTTCCCGTCCAGGTGAGCCTTGAGCAACAACAACAGCAACAAAAGCAAGAATAAGGTGAAAAAAAATATCGCCGCATTGAAGTAGTTAAGCTTTGGAGAGACCATTTGCTCCGAGGAGGTTAGAAAGACTCCACTGACCCTTTCACAGCCTTTGTATCTCACTCGGCTGACTAAAATCGTCTGGATGCAGCAAGACCAAAAGGCAAAACATGCCATTGCATTGAAGGAATAAAATTTTCAGAATAATTTGCTGTTTAACCACATCAGTCCTGCGACGTGTATTTTTTTTTTTACCCAACTTCAGAAAGATCTCTTGCAGAGAAGGGGTTGAATGAATGCTATACCTAACTCTTTTAGCTCGATAATTCTTAATCATATAAAGTAAAATCGTTTGTTTATAGCAAGAAAAAAAAATATATATACATACATACATACATATATATAGATAGATAGATAGATAAATAGATAGATCATTCCAAGGTTGTATTTGTAATAATTTTGTTACCGCCAGGTGACTTTGTTCAGTTTATTGGAGTCATTGAACTGGAGGCTTTTTTTTTTTTTTTTTTTTTTTTTTTTTTTTACTGACGAATTGGAAATAGCATCAATGTTGTTTGATAAAAAAGGGTGTCCTTAGGCTGAAGGGGTTATAAATACAATTGATACTGGTGTGGTTACACTTTTTTATTGTTGTGTGACCACCGCATCCGAAGAGTCCCGAGTTCGATCCTCGAGGCAGCTCACAAGACCTCTGGGCATGGTCAGACTGTGCTTACCTACTGTAGAACTGAAATAGGGACCAGGATGAAACATTCATCGATTGCGTGTTGTAGTCCTAGGGAAGATGGGACTTCGAGAAAAGTATCCTATTCTTGGCGTAGATAGTCCCTTGGAAAAAATTGAATGTCTGCTGTAATGACTCACGCAGTCAATAGGCATTAATATTAGCCCTTATTTTGTTCTTCTTGAGGCACCCACCAGGCTGAATTTTGGTTATTATTTTTCTTGAGATGCAGGTGCCTGGGAAGTACAGTATTGTAATAATACCTAGATTATTATTAATGTATCTAGTGTTAAATAGGTAAAGGAAACAACTAGGGAAACAGTCGTGGACAACGGAATAAATTAATAAAAGTAAATGACGAATGACTGCCCTCCCGTTCAGCTTCGTCTGTTACAAAGAGGAGGGGGTGCATCGGGTTCCCCCTTTGCCTGCACACACGTTCATAAACTCTCCTGGGTATCAGTTGTACATACGGTTGTTTGTATATACGCCTGTCTTCACTCATACACCTACCAAGCACTTCACAAGCAGATTATGTATTATGGTGGCAAAAAAAAAAAAAAAAATAAAAGACAATAATGAACTCTTACTGACGTCTGGTGATCGTGTTAATTGATAAGAAGCTTTTATAAACAGAGCCTCGGGTGAGTGAATTCGGTTTGCTTTCATGTGACAGAACTGGGTCACTCCTGGATATGTTGCATGAAATTCAGTGAGCTTTACTTATGAGGTAGAGTCTCCTTGGTTAATATTCAGATCAACCCACCAGTCTGAGTACACTTGGCCATCAACTGAGATAGAAGAAGTTAGGGTTCTTTGTCAGCTCATAGTAGTAGCAATACGGCAGTAGTTGCAATTCCAGGCTTACCCTGAACGTGAACCGGTGGATTGCAGGCTGAAGATGACCTGTAGTTCACCTGCCTCCTTTAGGGGTGTAGGGAGTACAAAGAAAAGCAAACAGCAACTAAGTGGTCCCTGAGAGGCTGTATGCTTTTTGGGGTTGGGAATTAACAGATTTATTCTGAGTAAGAGACAAGGATAGAAGAGCACGAAGATGAGCGTTTGTTTAACCAGGCATTGCACCGCCCTGTCGTATCAGGATCACCACGTGAAAGCGTCCCTCTTCATCACTGAAATTAAACGGGCAATACACGGTATGACAAATCCAAATTTATTGTTTTGTAAGGCAAAGGCAATATTCGTTAAGGATTTTTTCACTGTAACTTGGCCCAAATGTTTGTCCTCTTGCAGCTTATTTCATGCAGGCCGAAGAAAAAAAGAATGCGGCTGTACATTCTTCCCATGACACTTTTTCGTGACTGGCATCATATTCTCGGGTGACTCGGTCAAATTACTATTGGTACTCGAACTGTTATGACTCACATTTGGCGGAATAAACTCGTTTGTCGATAGCTGGAATTGTATACTAGAATTGTCCAAGCTGTAAGTTGGGTACGGTTACACCCTGGCTCCTATGACTCAAACTAAATAGCATTAGCCGGGATATAGGATAGTCTGTTAGGGTTGTCAGCTCTCTTGATTCGCCGTCAGCTGAATAAAATCGTCTGACATTAGCTGGAATGGATTACTCGAGTTGTCCCGACCATATGACAGGGTTCACATTTATAACTAGGATGCAGATGTGAGAAGATGAATTTCGCGCCGGTCAGACTCTGGGACAAGGCTCGTTTCTCCCTTGTCTCTGTTCGGCCTGTAGTGTAATTAGGAACCTGGCTATAACCTGGGCTGTTGCAGGTGGTATTCTTTGGGGTGATTGGGACAGCGTAAATCGATCATCTGCTTTAATGACTCTCATGGCTCTGGAGAGGGACGCCTTCACGTGGTGGCACTGATATGACCGGACGGATCCATTGCCTCGTTATTTAAACATGCCATAATTCCCTCCCTATCCCCTGAGAGGAGGGTAGTGGACTGCCAGAGAACAGATTTAACCAGCAGTCCGCCGGGTCCATGGTGGGGTTACCACGTCACTACTGCTACTACTACCGGTACCATCACCACCATTACTACTACCACCACCACCACCGCTACTGCTACTACTACGGTGCCCCTCGTGTAGTCAGTAGGCATTCACCGTCGCCCTCTTCCGTGGTACAGTGTGTAATAATTACGTATAAGAACAACGAAATAAAAGGATGAAAATAGTAACCGAAGAGGTGATAAACGAGAATAAAAAAAAAAAAAAATTACTAGCCTATTTTAATTTATTCTTGGCCTAAAATTCCCATCTCTCCATCTTTAATGCTGAGCAGAAAAAATACATTACCACTAGAATATGATCCTAGTCACAAAGAAGTGCTACGGAAAGGATGTAGAGCCACAGTATATATATATATATTTTTTCTGTCACTGAGCTCCTTTGAATAACCTGCAAGAAACTAAATGATAAGTGAGAATAACGAAACTAAAGGATAATAAAGGAGGATAACGAAACTAAAGGATGATAAACGAGGATAACGAATGAAGGATAAAAATGATAAACGCGGATAACCAAACTAAAGGAAAGATAAACGAGAATAACGAAACTAAAGGAGAGGAGAAGTGGAAACGGATCTCTCTCTCTCTCTCTCATGTTTGTTTCTATATATATTTGTGTGTGTGTGTGTGTGTGTGTGTGTGTGTGTGTGTCATTATTTTCACAGCAACATGCACCCGCTCACCCTCACACATGTACACGCAAAATGGAACACGATACAATCATAAGAGCAGATGGAATTTCCCTCATCGTCTCTCTCTCTCTCTCTCTCTCTCTCTCTCTCTCTCTAAGCATGGCTAGCTAGCATATCCTGTGTCCTTGCTTGCTTGTCATGACACTGACTCACCTCCACCACCCAGTTCCTCACCCCACATCCCCTCACCCCCACACTCTCACCTCTCACCCCTCAGAAACCCCCACCACCCCCTCCAACTGTTTGTCTTCTCACACTCTTTACCCCACACTCTTCCCTCACATGCTCACCCTTACACCCACACCTCAGCCTCCATACACCGACTCATCACCCCCTCACTCACATCCTCTCACCCCTCACCACCCCTATACTTCCACACCGCTCACCACCCCTATACTTCCACACCCCTCACCACCCCTATACTTCCACACCCCTTACCCACTTACCCCCACCCCTTTACACCCACTTATCGTTAACCTTCTCATCTATTCACCCCTCCACTGCACCCCAACCCCCCCTTCACATCCTTCCTAACCCACACCTGCCTTGCTCCGCCTACTATTGTAGGCTCCTTCCTACTTCCACACCCTCAGCGTGTTAGTCAAGTGACCTTCCAGGCATTTTTTTTTCTCACACACACACACACACACACACACACACACACACATATATATATATATATATATATATATATATATATATATATATATATATATATGTGTGTGTGTGTGTGTGTGTGTGTGTGTGTGTGTAAAATGAAGAAGAAATGCGATGGGACCTATGCCCTCCTTAAGGTGTCAACCCACTTGAACGATTCTATTTCCACCTAGACAATTCTCCGTTTTTAGCCGATTTTTCCATCCTACGTAGGTCATTCCCAGCAAAACAATATCCATATGGACGATCATATTTATAGATATGGGTATAATATTAATAGTATATATTAACAATACATGTATTTTATATATACATACATATAAATGCGTGCATTGTAAAATTGTCCTGTCGTAAACTGGCCAAACCTGCAAAACAGCATCCTCCAGGAACCCTACCAGACATTCAGTCCACAAATACTGCCTTTCCCAGCCAGAAGCAAGTCTATTTAGCATGTTGCCATCACCCTTCTCTGCTTCAGTATAAACACGAAATAAAACTCATTACCTGATCACTCTCCCCTCTCATTAATGCAGTATCGACCATAGTCACCACCTAATGGTGGCTGTCCACGCTACACGATCTCTGGCAGCCTCCATGTTCAGTCCCTCACACAGTAACGCACACACTCCCTTCATTCTCGCAACACTGACAATCAAAATAACATCAACGAAACAATTCTGGGAGTGCCCTGATGAAGTGGCCGGACTCCTGTCGTCCGCTGGGTCAGACGAACCAGAGTCATATCAACTTCACTGTTTTTCTTCACTTACTTTGACCTTTCTCATAACTACATCCATTTATTCTGAACAAGATTATAGACCCGAACACACACACACACACACACACACACACACACACACACACACACACACACACACACACACACACACACACACACACACACACACACACACACACACACACACACACACACACACACACACACACACACACACACACACACACACACACACACACACACACACACACACACACACACACACACACACACACACACACACACACACACACACACACACACACACACACACACACACACACACACACACACACACACACACACACACACACACACACACACACACACACACACACACACACACACACACACACACACACACACACACACACACACACACACACACACACACACACACACACACACACACACACACACACACACACACACACACACACACACACACACACACACACACACACACACACACACACACACACACACACACACACACACACACACACACACACACACACACACACACACACACACACACACACACACACACACACACACACACACACACACACACACACACACACACACACACACACACACACACACACACACACACACACACACACACACACACACACACATATATATATATAGCGAAAGCCTGCCCTCAAATCCCGGCTAGGGCAGGGTACTGTTTAAGGATTTGAATTTAATGAAAGCAGGCTTTGCTTATCTACCTTACGTCCCACCGACATGTCGTGAAAAATACCCCCGTTAATACCAGTACACCAGTCCTGCTTGACACAGCCCTAGCACGTATTCAATATGGACGGTGGGTGTTAGAGCCGAAGTGGTGACATGTGGAGGTGTAGTGTATGGTACGTAGAAGGACTACTAAGTCTTGGGCACGGGCTGTGAAACCTATACCCAGAGTCGGACTCACCGCGCGCGCGCGCACACACGCACACGCACGCACACACACACACACACACACACACACACTCACACACACACACACACACACACACACACACACACACACACACACAGGCTGAATCTTTCGCAGCTGTTTAGGGCGAGTAGCCGAAAATCGATACCATCCTGCTTCGCAGGAATGGTAATAATTAATAATAATAATAATAATAAACCATTATGGTTGAGTCGGGACGGTGACGCTCGCCATTCAGCAGATCGGAGGTTGAGTCCTGTGATACTGCTACTACTACTAATTACTACTACTACTACTACTACTAAAGAGGTGGTGACCTTGTTGATAGAGTAGTAGATGTGAATTGCTTGGTCAGGATTTAAAGAAAAGGGTTTAATTGCCCCCACCCCCACCCCCCTTTTTTTCTGCGATGGAAAAACAGGAAGATAAGATTATAAGTTGAGGGGGATTTGATGTTGAAATTATGTAAAAATAAACCTAATTTCCCAAACAAGTATAAATATTAAGAATAGTTTGGAAAATGGGGTGATGGGAGCAAAAAACACTCGTGGTCAAAAAATAGATATGGTAGTGTAAAGATGTAGAGAAAATCCTATACATTACACCTAGGTAACTACATTCTCCTCCACCCCCTCCACACACACCATCCTCCTTGCATGTGCCACTCAATTAACTCCTCTCACCCATCCACCCCACTTCACCCCACCCTCACCCACATCATCTCTGAAGACTAGGAAAAGTTTTCGTGGGAACTTGTGGTGCTTAAATTAACATGTCCGTGTTAGGCTGGTGGGTTTTGTTAACAGGATGAAATGAAAGTGCTGAAGAATGTGGCAAGAGTGACTGCAAACAATAAAGTGACATACAGTATTTACGTGCAAATTGCCGTAATAATTAATGAACATAAAAGAACAAAGGATCCGGAAGTTTATGCTTCTGTGGTTTGACGTTAGACCCCATAAAACCGTTTCAGATACCTAAATTAAGAAACACACAAAAGGATTTTTTTTTTTGGTCCAAGGAACAATAATGCCAGATTTGAAGTAAATTGGTAAGGAAGTGAGGGAGTGGTACCAAGTTGAACAAGTGTTTGGAAGAAAGGAAGAAGAAAGAAGAAACAGTAGAAGAAGAAAGATACTGAGCTAATACAATAGGTCTCCACACTGAGAAGAAAATAAAGAGTCCTCATAAGAGTTGACTTGTATCACAGCGACTCGGTAGCTCGGTAGGCTTGTCGCTGGGGTCTGTATTTATAAAGGATCCTAACTGTCTGGCACTATAAACAAGCCTTCATGAGAGTTAAGTAGATTTTTAGCGTAGGTTTTTTGTTTTTTCGTGTTTTGTTAAAGCAATATTCATCTTAAATTGATTTCAAGTGTTTGGTAGCAATATGGGTGAAGGCAAAAATAATAGACAGGCAATCATAAACACAACTTTAGCTTAGGGAAGTGTATGAATGTAGCCCTGGTCTATACTGGGCCGTGGTCTGATGTTTGGAGGACGCAAATGGTCTGACTCACCAAAGCTTGGGGTGGACGCTCACAAACAAACACTTATCCGCATCAGTCAAATAGCCAAGCCTACAACATACCACTGTCTGCCACCACTGTTTTGCGAGTCACCTTATTTTTCTTGTATATGTCTTACCCTTATCCTAACTTATACCATATCAGTATCTTTTCTTTCATGGTCTGTGTCATGTACCTATGCCTACCCTCCTCTTAACCTCCACCATACCACTGTCGCCTGTTTAACCTTGGTGCTATGTGCTTGTATTTCACTACACCATATTACTGTGTGTGTGTGTGTGTGTGTGTGTGTGTGTGTGTGTGTGTGTGTGTGTGTGTGTGTGTGTGTGTGTGTGTGTGTTTCGTTATTTCCACAACACCAAGCACCCACTCACACTCACGCTTTTTCCTGCTAAATGGAAGCACGGCACAGGCCAGAGGAACGCATGGAATTTCCTTCTCATCATTTCATTAACACCACCCAACTCTCTCTCTCTCTCTCTCTCTCTCTCTCTCTCTGTCGATCCATTCATCCATCCATCTGTTTGTTTATCTATCTGTCCATCTGTACCCTAAATCTTCTCTTTTATCTAACTCTCCTTTCCATCATCTCATTCTTTATTCCCCATAGTAATGTTTTAGTTATCATGCCTCAAAAGCCCAATTCACACTCAGCTCCGTGCTTACGTTTGCTTCGGAGGGAACGTATGGGGGAACGCCCTGGGGGAACGTAGGGAACGTTTTCGTGACGGCGGGCAACATCATGGGGTTGAACCTTGAATGGATGCGTCACGGTATAGCAGGGTAGAAAGAAATCAGTCCTCCATTCTGACTACATTTGACCATCAACTGAACTGAACGGGGTTAGGGATCTTCGTCAGGTTAGAAGAAACGTTATAGTAAGGCAACCAAGACGATGACCTTTGTAGTAGGCCTCTGAGGGGAACGTCGTGTGGATGACCTCTTCGCTTTCATTGTAAGCTTACCATTTTCCCTACGGTTTTTTTCAGTTCAAGGGAGAAGTCCTGTTGAGAAGAGATTATTGGAGACTTATGTAGCCCACCATAACATCATCCAGTCATATGTTACACGAAAACAAAATAAAAAGCTTGGTTCATCACTCTTCTTTCCCTTTTCTCCTTTCCTTCCCTGCCTCACACTCCCCCCCCCCCTTTTTTTTTCTTGAATAACATGACAGGGGAAGGAGAAACAAATAAATAAATAATCCATACACCAGATTACTGGTGTCCTCCATTCATGTTGGCAGGTTTTATAGTAGGTCAGTAAAGTATGTTTTAACTTAATTCAAATCCTTAAACTGTACCAATAACCCTGTCATGATCGGGACAGTTCTGATATCATATTCCAGGTAAAATCAGAGGATTTTATTCAGCTGAGAGTGAGGGCCTGTACCAGGTGAGGCTTCGGAGCACCTCGTCCTCAGAGATTTAATTTTCATACATCACATTAACATTCGCTGGTATTTCTTTTGTATCGTTTTAATATCGACTTAGTTTAAGTTAGTAGCATAAAAGAGGATGCTGAAGTGTAATGGGCAGGAGAAATCGCTAAGGAATAGTTGATACGAAATTCCCAACGCCATTGTTACACGTCCCTGAGTCCTAAGAGCCCGAGAGTGTTAATGTTGACTTGCTATAACTCTCTGTGCTCAGTCTCTAACCCCACTTACTCCCCCTCTGTGTGTTCCATCACCGACCCCACTTCTCCTCTGTGTGCTCCGTCTCTAACCCCACTTGCTCCTTCTCCACAGCAACTGGACAGCTTCCCCGGCCTGGGCGTGGTCCGGACTGTGTTTTACTTAATTGGTGTGTTTGGCGTCGTTCCCGTGGTGTCCTTACCCGGAGCCGTGGTGTACTGTGGTGAGTGATGGACCAGGCATTGTGCAGAGTTTGGGTTTTTATTTATTATCTCTCTCTCTCTCTCTCTCTCTCTCTCTCTCTCGATTGCTGTGAATTGAAGGGACTGATTTCTAGAGACCTTGGACAGAAAAACAGGAGAGGTGCCAGAACATAGACTTAAAGGCGACTGAAGTGCTTACCCTATCGTGAAAGGTATGTGGGTTGTAGATTAGGTGTGTAGAAAAAAAATGGATAAGATAGCTGTCGGATTGTGTGGTGGGTGATGACAGGATGGTCTCCGGAGTGGTACAGGGTGTGCTGATCCGATGTTTGTAATAAGACTGTGAGGAAAGCATGTTGGAAAGAATGTAAGATGTTTATGGGATTTATGGATATGGAATAGACATAGGAAGAGGTGACGTGGGTGTGGTGATGGATGGTGTGGGGAATGTATCGTGTAGAGGGAGTATTACTTAACCTTTTCAGTTAGTTGACATATTATATTGGTTTATTCTTGCTACTTTCACATTGTTTTTTTCACCTTATGAAAGGCCATTGATAAAGACAATTTTACTCACCATATTAAGGCCTTGTTTATTGAGAAGATTTATAAAGCCGATATCAGACTCTTCCAGCTGTAAGTCTAGTGTCCGGTGTGAAATCGTCTGAAATAAACAAGAATATAATAATAGGGATGTCATTGTACTGAAGGGGTTAATGCCCTGAAGAGCTTTGAGGTTGGTAGCGCTGCATGTTAAAGGTGGCTAGATGTTTGAGGCAGTAATAATTCTGAATGTAATAATTCTGATTGTTTGAGGCAGTAATAATTCTGCTTGTAACAATTCTGATTGTTTGAGGCAGTAATAATTCTGCGTTTAAGGTGGCTAGATGTTTAATAATTCTGTGTCAAAGTTGGACTGAGGAAGCGCGCGCGTGTGCTTTGTGTGTGTGTGTGTGTGTGTGTGTGTGTGTGTGTGTGTGTGTGTGTGATCAAGTAACACTTACCAGAAATGATTTTGAATTTATTGTATCCTATAGTCGAACCAGCGTTATTATTATTATTATTATTATTATTAGTGATAATGATGTCATTATTATTATTATCCTGTACAGGCTGGTTCGGGTTCTTGCTGTTCGGTGTACTGATGGTGGTGGAGGTGTACACCGCGGTCCTCTTGGCACGATCATGGCTTATCCTTGAGCTGTTTTGGCCACGAGAGGCGTATCTACACCGCAGGTACTGTATACTCTCTCTCTCTCTCTCTCTCTCTCTCTCACACACACACACACACACACACACACACACACACACACACACACACACACACACACACACACACACACACACACACACACACACACACACACACACACACACACAGTATAGCCTTTTGTAACGTCGATAAATTATTTTTGTGATATTCCTATTTATTCCCTACTAATCAAGGATGTTGTTTTATTCTCGCTATTACCAAACGATTTTACACTTTGCGGTGACCCCCTGAGCCCGTGGGGTCATCCAGAGCGCTAATTATTTTCTTCACAGGAGATCTCCCTTAAGCTGAATTCAGTCGTTTGGAGGTAACAAGAATAAACCATAAAAGATGTCAGATATTCGTCCTCTTGCAGCTTATTTCATGCATCTCAGTCGCAGGAAGAGACAGTGTTACGGTTCTACATCCTCTCCATTCTTTGTGACTAGCATCCTAATCTTGTGTTAGTCTGTTGTTGCTGCTCAGCATTCAAGGTGGGGAGACGGCAACTTTATGGCAAATTAGAGTAAAAGAGTTTAATATCTTCCCATCACAGTACGTCAGGCCAAATCGCAAAGTTCTTACGTGCAACTGAGTTAAGTTCATTGTACGAAGACTTGATCTCTCACCATTTGTAGATAAAATCAAGCTTAATACTATCAATTGATCATTATTAAGAAGTTGTTCTAGGCAGTTCAGCATCGTTCACTGTGACACAAAAACTCATATCTGTTGTCATCCTACTCAGTGTGTCGCCCAGTGTATCACGGACTTTTGAATTATCTGTACCTGACCACCAGTTCCTTCACCTGTCCACTAATTAGTCAGACAAAGTATTATTTTATGTTATTCTTACTGTCCCTTGACGTTTTTATTCAGCTTGTATAACAGTTCTCGAACTCGGAGGATTACTCGCAGCCCACGTTAATCCCATTTTACAACCTGGGGTTGTTCTGTGCTGAATAAAATAGTCTTGTGTTAATATTGAATAAACAACAAAACGGAAGAGGCAATATTTGCGAGCAGACGCATGACATTTCCCCCCACTTAGCTTCTCTTGTATGTAAGTACAGTCTAAGCACAAGTATCTTTTCAAAGGTTGACGATTATATAGCGGAAAAATCGAACCATTTGAAACGCGCTAGTAGAGATGGGATTTTTATTGTATTTCGCCAGGTGTAAATTTTCTTTAGATGGAACTGGGAAGATAGTTATGTCTTAGGTGGAACATGTATTTGCTTGTATTTGTAACTTGTGTGGAAACACTTCAGGACAAACGCTGGAGGACTCGTTGGAATCAGTCTCACCCTCACCATCTTTAAGGCAGTCTTACGTCGAATATCAGATAGCTGTCGTTAGTTACTTGCATAGTAAGTTTCAGGCCAGTGAGCCCAGGTAGTGTGGAGAGGAAGTGAAAACGGGCGCTAGTAAGAATAAGAAAAGGAAACGGAGGAAAAAAAATCCCTTTAAGGAAAGTAAATATATCATCGTGTTGGCGTGGCTGGCCCCATAACGACGGCTGATAACATGCTATAATTATGTAGCTTACTCCGGTACACGACACACCATTATACTTGCCTCAGGGAAACTTCCCGTCACTCAAGGGTCAGCCCCTCGCATCCGGTGGCGTCATGTTAATGTTAGTCCTGCTATCATCATATGTTTTTTTCGGGTTAAGGGAGGTTTTCTTATAGTGGAGTTGTTAGATACAGCCGTCACTAACCGCTTCACTTCTAGGGGGTTCTTCTAAGCTGAATAAAATCGTCAGGAGTAACAAGAACAAATTAAATAATGTCATTTCATTGAAATGTAAGCCTCTTCTTGCCCACGCATTTACCATCCTACCTCATAGTAATAAATCTACCAACACATCAATCTACTTAGCCTTTTGAATATTCCTCCGCTCATTTACGTAACCTATTCAGTCCGAACACATATTTTTTAATCATATTGTTATTCTTAAGCGATTTTCTGTAGCTTGGTGAGAGTAATCAGATTGTGAAGGGTTTATTAAGGACTGTTTCCGATTCCTACAGTTAAAAAATGTCAAATAATGTAATCGATATGGCAAGAGTAAAGAGGACGTCATCGGACTGAAGAGATTAATGCCTACTTACCTATCAGACTATGGTACCTACTTAACTGCTGCTTCCCTGCCTGCATACTAAACTGCCTGCGACCATCCTCCAGCATACTAACCTACCTCCCCTTCTTCTTCACCTGCCTAAATACTTAAACATTATCTATCTGCGTTCTCAACCCCTTAACAAATATCCATTCAGTAGAACTACTACCTACGTAACTACCTATTTTTTCCAGTACTCTGTTAACTACCTGCCTACCTACCAACTTACCTATTTACCTGCCTACCTACCTACTTACCTGCCTACCAACCTACCTACCCACCAATGGTCGCTTGTCACCTAGTCCCACAGGTAACCACACTAGGAAGCGGGTATGAGTTTACATTAATAAACCTTGCAGGTGTGCGTGTAACGGGACGTGTGTGTGTGTGTGTGTGTGTGTGTGTGTGTGTGTGTTCTCCCCTTTAACCCCACCCCGTCTTATCTTCTTTTATCTCAGTCGGTGCACTTCTGAGAAGCCATTCGAGTTCATAGAATCTTTTGAACATTAGTGAAATCTAAAAAGAAGGAAGAAAGATAGTGTTATTTTTCCCATGTAGCTCTTGTCAACTTGTGAATTTTGTAACCCCCATTATGTATTTATTTACTTTTTATTCCATACAAAACTAAAACATTTGACAGGGGCTCAGGTGAATCGATACTATATTCTCTTCACTTTAACTTGCCCTGAATACGCTATGCCTCTATCTTGAATGCTGAGCTGTAACAAGAAATTAGCGCTAGAATACGGTGCTAGTTACGGAAAAGTGTTACCGGTATGGAAAGAATGTAGGGCCGTAGCATTGTCGTATTCTGCAATTGAGCTTCGGGCAATAAGTTGCAAAAAAACCGAAAATCTCCGCCAACTTAAGATAAGCGAACTACAGAGCACATTGAATCTCCTGTACAGTCGTGAGCTTTATTTCCTGTTCACTCTCTATCCTCATCCCAGACTGAGAGGCAGTTTTGTGGCTATACTTCTTTTACTAAAACTTGGCCTAATATTGCCATCTCCCCATTTTGAATGCTGAGTTGTAGTAATACATTATAGAAAATGATGCTAGTCACGAAGAACAGTGTAAAGGACGAAGAGCCGTAGCATTGCCCGTTTCTGCCTCTGAACTATGTGAAATAAGCTGCAAAAGGACGAAAATCTGGGCCACGTTAAAGACAGTATAAGATTTTGCGCCAAACAAAACCTGTTTTACCTACGTCATTTTACCCAAATTTGCACAACATTGCCATCCTTCCATTTTTGCGAGTGCTTGTGTTAGACTTCACACCCCGAAATCTAGTATTCTGTACGTGATCAGTTCCGGCCTTATTTATTAGGATGCGTCATGGGTTTATCGGGGCTAAGTAATTCTGTAGTGCGTTTACTACTTCAACCTCATCCTAACCCCTTTCACTTCACATCATGCCTCAGTGCCGTCAGACCGGAGGGGCACTTTGATTACGCTAATCAAGGAGACTTATCAGTCCTGCAAACCATGATGGTATTATTTTCGGCACCTTGACCTATACTGTTGCGTGGGATTCAGCCTGTGTGTGTGTGTGTGTGTGCGTGTGTGTGCGTGTGTGTGCTTGCGCTCTCTCTCTCTCTCTCTCTCTCTCTCTCTCTCTAAATGCTCCTAGGCTGTTTGATAGATTTGAACGAACTTTCCCAGATGAGTTCATCTGGTTACTGAGAAGGTCTCCCACTATATACAATTTTCCAACTGTGATTTTTAGGGGAGTCAACCCCCCCCCCTCACCAAATTAAAAATTCTCAGAAGTAGTGGAAGGAGAGCAATTATGGCTTTGATATCTTAGAACATGTTGTGCAATGGACTTTCATCCATAATGTGATATTTTTGGAGGGTAACCCCTCCACTAATTCTTGGAGAGGGTCAGCCTCATCCCAAAAATAAAAACGATCAGAAATAGGCGAAAGTAAGCACGTGAATTTCAACGAAATCGGCATACAGATGGCTGGATTGGGTATGCGTTTTTCATGTTTTCTCTGAATGCACAAGAAGAAACCGCACATCTAGTTTATTGATACCCCTTAACTAAGATTCATCGATTTCATGCCACCAAGACTTGATAGTCAAGTTGCGGGAGTGATTCATTGCCGTCTGATGAAAACAAAGCGACTGCATTTCAGTACGATAGCATCTCGTAAAGCAGTCTCTTTAGCAACACCCTCAGCCAGAGGACGTTATTTATACTTTATTCATATTGCCACCAGACGATTTTATTAAACTAAGGAGAGTTCAGTAAAATCTAATTCCCCATAGGCCCTTAATTTATAATGGATTCTAATCGTTTGACGTGGGAAGTAAGTGTTCATGTGACTTATTATCATAGATTTTAATTTTCGTATCTTGTCAGCATAATATTCTCTCTGATTTCATTTAAGTGTTTTGTAGGCACATAAGGGACGGCAGTCTTATGGTACAACTAGTCTTATGCAGGGGTTAAGCCACTGAGAGTTCCGATGTACTGTCCATTGTGTGAGAGGCCCGTGTTGTGTACATGGTTGATGCTTCCCCGTCGATTGTGCTGCGTCACACCTTTATCAGCTCTTGATAACACCAACTCAGTATGATGGCATCTTTTATTATAGCAGGCCTTTTATTAACCCTTTGATTCGCGTGGCTGTTTTATAGTATATTCTTGATGCTTTCAGACGATATCATTTGTTTTTAAAAGGGATTATTTGTTGAAGGCTACATCTGATCTCTCCAATTCGAAAAGCCTACCTGCCTGCCTGCTTGCGTACCTACCCAGCCATTCACAGCGCAGCCATTCAATACCTACTTACATACTGAACCATTCGTAGCACATACTTACCTACCTACTTACTTCCTACCCACCCAGACACTACCAACTACATGTTTACCAACCCAAGCCATTCATTATACTAAACTTCCTGCTCATCCTGGTCACTCATTTTCTACCTGCCTACCTACCTACTTACCTATGTAGATCCAGCCGCACATTCTCTTCTTTACTTATCTACTCACCCACCTATCCAGCCACTCACTATCAGCCTACCTACCCACCCACTCATCCACTACCTACCGTCTCACCAGTCAGTCTGTACCTACTTACCTACCTACTTACAGACACCCCTACCCGGCACTAGCAGAGAAGGCTGGTGGGGAGCTACTGAGGAGGGTCGTGTCGGTACTTCAGAACATCGCTATATTCGGTGCCTCCATCCCCTTCATGCTTCTCGGTAAGTAGGTCTGTAAGTAGGTGTGCCAGTTTTGTAAGTAGGTGTGTCAGGTTTGTAAGTAGGTGTGTGCCAGGTTTGTAAGTAGGTGTGTTAGGTTTGTAAGTAGGTGTCAGGTTTGTAAGTAAGTGTGCCAGGTTTGTAAGTAGGTGTGTCAGGTCTAAGTAATTTGGTTAGGTCTGTAAGGAGATGTGTTGATAGGTCTGTAAGTAGATATGTTGATTGGTCTGTTTGTAGGTATTTTAGGTGTGTAAGTAGGGGTTGGGTCTGTAAGTAGTACTGTGAGGTCTGTAAGTATGTTAACAGGTTGGCAAATAAGAATGTCATGTGTTTATGTGTGACAGGTGTATAATTAGGTCTTATGTCTTTAAGTAGGTGTGTCAGGTGTGTAAGTAGGTTTGCAAGTTGCTGTCAAGTGTGTAAGTAGCAATGTCAGGTTTGTATAAATAGGTGTGTCAGGTTGGTGAGTAGATGCGTCAGGACCGTAAGTATGATAGCAGGTCTGTAAGTAACTGTGTCAGGTGTGTAAGTAGGACTGTGAGAATAAGCTGTTTGTAATTTGATGAGGTAGGATTGTTAGATTGGGGTGTTAAGAGTGTGTTATGAACTAGAGTAGGTTAGGGCAGGAAGGAATTACTAGAGAGGGTTAAGCCATTGTATGTCATTGACTTGTACTTGGCAGAAATTTTCAACCTCTTGCAGCTTATTTCACTTGGTGGTGCATCCATGCCATTGCACTTTTTCATGACTAACTCCGAATTTAGTGTTAAGGTCATGTTGTAGTTCAGCATTGAAGGAAAGACGGCAGCTTTTCGCCTAGTCAGAGTGAGCAGAGTATAAGAACGTGGCATTTTATTAGCCCTTCTTCCCCAGCCTGTTAATGAGATGGTTTGGCGGTTGCTGGGGGTGAATTACCTGTTGCGAGTTTTGGCAAAGGGTGTGTGGTAAGCTTAGAGTGTGAGGCTGAGTTATTTAGAGTTTTAGGAATGGGCTACTTTAAATATGGTATGCACTGGATCTGTAAGAATGAATTGCTTGGAGTGCAGTATTAGGTAGAAGTCAAAGGATACAGTATTGGGGATGTGGTATGAGATAGGTTAAGGTAGATTTGATTACGTGGATGTGTTGTTTTGGGCCGGGTTAATTAGGTTAGGTTAGTTAGCTACGAGTATAGACCAGTAATAAGCTGATTGAGATGTGCAGTGAGTTAATCCTTTCCTCCCAATCGTCTGAGAGCTGAGGCCCTTCAAGAGTTGGTGTAACTGGTGTCTGGACTGAATCTTTCCTTCTGTGACTAGCTAGGACTGTTAGATTAAGCTACCGGGATTGTGGTAATAGTTCAGACTGGAAGAATAAGTTGTTTGGATGTGTCAGTAGTTAGAACGATAAAAACGACCCGCATGGAGTATGGTTTGAGGAACTGCGGGAATCAGTTACTAGGAGTATGGTATGAGTTAGGTTAGGCCAGTTTGAGTATGTGTAAGGACAATATTTGGTATTTTCACTAATCTAAACTCTCTTCTTCAGCGTCTGAGACCCTTCAGGAGTTGGTATGGCGGGTGTCTGGGCTGAACTGGTCCTTCTGCTACTGGCTTCTGGTCCTCACTCTCGCCCTCACCCCACTCCTCTGGCTTGGCACGCCCAAGGACCTAGGGTGAGCCACGGGCATAAGGCCGTATTACAAGTGGCTCTGAAAAATCGTAACACCTCTTCCTCAGCGATTTATTTTGCATATTACACCTAAATATCCTCTTGTATGTTATTGATGGAAATGATGTCGATATTAAAAGGATATAAATAACATGGGAGAGAATGTTAAGGTATAATATGCTAAATAAATCGCTTAGGAAAAGATGCTACGAAGCCTCCTGTGCCACGTATAGTACGACCATGACATACAATAGTAGCGATGGCGACTTGGAAGGAACGGGCTCTTGGTAGGAATTTGAATCTGGAAAACTTTGGAATCTGAACATCGGCTTCTTCACAACATCCCTCACGTCATTTCAGGCACCCATGAGTCCTCTGCACACCACCAAAAGCAATTAATTTTTCTACCGTCCTCCTCTTACCATTCCCTTTCATCAGTCCTTCAAAATATTCATTCCTCCCGCCCCTTAGTTTACTTCTATCTATGTATTCGTTTACGTTCATTCCCCACATTTTCACTTTATTTTTTTTTTTTTAATCCCCAGTTTCTACAGTTTTCTCACCACTTTCCAAAACTGACTCCTATTTTCAGAGTAGTTTGCATTCATTACTTTTTTAGAATCATCATTTACCCATTTCCTTTTTTCTCTCTACCTTGGTTGTCACTTCGCTTGTTTCTTACTACAGTCCCTCCTTCTTTCATGTAAATTCCTTTATTACATCCAGTCTAGCCACTTCTGCCTCTTCACCTCCACTGCTTTCGACCTCTGTTTCTTATCAAGCAGTAGCCTTCTTACCGTATAATGTACTATCCTTACAACACTACACACAGGCCTGTATTCTCGGCACCTTTTCCTTAGGTATGTATTCCTAACCACCCATTAGTGTTCTCTTTTGCCTCATATCATTTTACTATCGACATACATTGCATGAATAACACTCAAGAATGGAGCAGGTACAGAAATAACTGGTCAGGAAGAACCGCACAAGAATACCTTTCACAGCGATGGCATTCCTGACCAGTTTCTATATACACATTACAAGTGTTCCAAGTACTGTAATATGCATATTTTTTTAATGCAAGTAAGAAGGAACCAAAGGCTAGGAGCCCGCAAACAATTCCTTCCCCCCCCAAAAAAAAAAACTAAAAGTGAGCCAAATTCAAATCCCAGTTACTTGACCTAGCCCTTTGAATAACTTAGCATGGTATTTATTTGTCACGGCTTCATTTCTTAGCTTCTCCACTTTCAGTATTTTACCTGAATACCCTCTCATTCGTATTTACATAACAATCCTCTGAGTTTACCTTGTATATCGCAGTCATTTGATTTGATAAACCTCCACACTGCTTCCTCACCACTCTCCTAGATCTCCTGTTACAAATCATCTTTATCCATGTCACATCATTCCGTCTACTTGATCCAAAAGTTTTCTCTCCCCTCCTCATCCTATGGACAGTTTATGAAGAGGCCGGTTCAATAGGTGATTTGCGACTGTAACCTCTTTTGTTCGATGATTTTAAATTTGCTGTCTAATCTTTTATTCAGCTTACGGGAGACTGAATGGTAATGGGGTAAAAAGAAGTCTCGTTAGTAACTCTTTCATTGTGGTGACATACGTTTATCTTTAGGGTTTTAAAGTATTTGGCCATGCATGTACGTACTGTATATATATATTTTTTCCCCACACCCGTCGGTAGTGGATGCCTAATAGTTCCAGCACCGCCGATATGCCCTTAACATGTAGTGTGGACAAGTTTTATTGCTCATTATTATTATTATTATTATTATTATTATTATCATCATTTTTTTTGTCAACCCATGCCTGGTGCCTGGGATATTCCTTGTCCTAGGTACTGAGCTCTATAATATGGAGAGGTTATCTCTGCCGCGAGCGTGTGATTTTGGCCGCCATATTGAAACACCTACACTCGTCGCTTATAATACAAAAACATGTATGGATTGTGACTATTTTCGGCCTAGTTCAACGAATTATATGGGGTATATTTAGCCAATGAGTATAAAACAACGCCATAGGTTGCTGCAGTGCAGAATTTACCCTTTACAGCACTAAAGCAGAGAAAGGTAATGGCAGAAAGGGAAAAGATAATGTGGTATTAACGTTGAATGAAAGTGATGTTGAAGCTGTTTTACTTTGAAGTAATGGTGTGGGAAGTCCTTAGACTATCCGTGTTATGAAACCGAATGTCCAGAATGATAAAAGACAGGAAGAAACATGGAAATATCTAGAAGAGAGTGTGAACAGAAGAGAAGAGGACATGGGAAGACTGGAGATAAATGGGTCCCTTTTAGTGTCCTCATTTATGCAGGGATACTGGGAAGAATCTTCCCGCCCCACCCCAGGGGGCAGTAATGTTATAGAATTAGCAACAATATATCTATTTCTTGCTTGTGAAATATAACGGCATTTCTCTTCGATGAAGTCCTGTGCCCATTTTTATATCCGTAAGCTGCACAGTGGACCATGGCACTATATTATCCGGAATCATCAGCTGCATTAAAAAAATTACAGAGCAACTCAGTACAAAAACGCAGGCATCAGGCGTGGGGTAACATGGCTGCCGCAACACCAGCGCCGCCCTGGCGGCTGCTACATAAATTACACGGTGCTACCCATGGGAAAGCCTCTCCATACTGTAGAGCTCAGTGGTCTTAGGCCAACTGCTTCCCAAGGCCAATGAGTACAGCGTACCATCCTTTCAGCCGCATCCTAAATGTACATCACGTAGCCAGTACCAGCACGCAGGTAGTATTCTCTCCCGTGTCACCAGTTGAGCCTGAGGATTCCCAGGGTAGATCCCCACCACCAGTCACTTGATCACTTGTAAGTTTGGACTACAATGAAGTTCAAAATATGGACAGTGATGGTTTTCGTAATACTGGCTTAAATCACTTTTGAAGCAAATAAATATCGTGTGAAAATAGCCCCGACAGTGTCAGGTACTTGCTGAACAATTTGATGCTTCGATTCGGCCGTAAATAAGGAAAATAATAAGTAGTTTCTCTAACACAAAAGATAGACGTTCCTCGATATTGTATTTTATTTACAGCTAAATCGAAACATAACATGGTTCAGCAAATACGTTATATTATGTCAAAGCTGTTTTCACACAATATTCTAATTTAAAGGCAATTTATCTGAACACTATGGAAATTATCGGTTTCATTATTTTGAACTTCTTTCTAGTCCCAAACTCGCAAGTAGTCAGTTTTATTTAACATAAGGGATAGTGATGATAGTGAAGAGAGTAAAAACAGTCTCCATTGACCCCTTTTATGCGATTGTGTTATTATGTTTCTTTAAAGTTGCCATCATAATACTGTATATTAATAAGCTTAGTGGAGACTACACGAAGTGAAGAGGTTACCATACAGATGAATGAGGGTCTTGATAAGAGTTAGATAAGGGCACGGCTGTAGAGATAAGATTGGCCTGACGCTACGTGAGGTGAAAAATACAGCTTCGTGTGTGGGTGGCAGTAAGGACCGGGATTCACAAAATAACTTACAATAATTCCTCCTAGGTGCCGTATTCGTCGTCGTTGTAGTAATAGTAGTTGTGTTGTTGTTGTTATTGTTGTCTCATCTGAATGTGAAAGCGGTTGTCTGTAGGTTGAAGCTGCCGTTCACCTCTTGAAGGCGTCTGTTTCCGTTACCAGGTTACAAGTAACTAAGAACCATAAGGGAAGCCGGTGGTGCAGTGGTAGCATATCCAGCTGGCAACTGGAAGACATCGAAGTTGATTATCTGGCCGGTTAGACTGTTGGGCAAAGTGTGTTTCTTTTTTGTCTCGTCAAAAATCAGAACAGTTGGGACCTGGATGCAGATTCGATTGTTGCGTGTCGTATATGAGGGGAAGATTGAGGCTTGCAAAAGCCGACTGTGTGCTTTAATGGGCCTCGTGTAGTCAGTGAACATTAATCCTAAGTCTTGTTATGAGCTTACTACATGGACACATTCATTACTCCCGTGTTGGGGTGAAGGTTTCGTAGGACGCGTCCACATCAGATGTTGGCTGGTGCATCACTGTAACGCATACAAGTGGCCCCATTTGATACGGGCGGGCGCAGGCGAGAACTTCAGTGGGTTACAGTGATGCAGAACTCGAACCCGCGCTAGCAGACACTTGGTGTGGACGCGCCCTTACGGCAGTGATGAATAAATCCACCACGAAAGAAACGGGGTGATACTTAGATTTGTTATTCGTTGTCCTCCCTCCGACAGCAAGTCTTACAAGCAGGAAGTGTCTGCTACTTACAGTGATTAAGACCTTGGAAACTTGCCTCACCAAAGAGAGGAACTAGCGAGACTATGGATCTCAGCACAGACTCAATATCATCATCATCATCATCTAGCCTAGGAGAGACTTTCCAAACTGTGGGGCGGGAGTCATGGCGTAGCCTTAATTAACCCCTTCACTACTAGAGACCCTAAGTTGAATAAAATTGTATGGTAGAAGCCTCGATAAGCGATATTAACGTCCCTCTTTCTCAGGGGAAGCAGCCTAGGTATATAGAGAGATAGCTAGGATTGAAGGGAGGGATTTATTTACTTTACCTCTGAATTTTTAAATATTAACTGTCTTTTTTCCGCAACCACAGGGACGGCCAAATACAGTGCTCGTCCCTGACTGTGTCACCCATTCATTCACTCAGTCACTGAGTTATTGCGCTTTTTTAAAGACTTATGAGGTGTGTGTTGCGAAAACGAAATTTTGTACAACGGTAGACTTCTACCTGGGCCAAGTTTGGGCAGGATGGGAATCTTGGTGGTCGTCTCTCACCCTTAAATAACGATTTCTTTCCTCCTACAGCATGGCAGGGGTGGCTGCACCTATCAGAAGCACCTCCCCACTTTTTTCTCGGTCCCAAGCATTATATACTTTTACCACTTTCTACTGTGTACTGATGTAACTGAAATCTGAGACTAGTTCTGATTTCCGTTTATACTAAAACTTTGAGCCTGTGTGTGTGTGGAATAGCGACGCCCACAATTGTTCACCTCACTGTGTCGTATTCAATAGATTTTCGTATTTTCTAACACTCGTTTTTGTGCAGCGTGGTGACATGGGTGGGAGGAGGATCAGTACTGGTCGTGACTGCCCTGACTCTGGCCTCCCTCATCATGGACGCCCCAGCCACCTACCAGCCGCCTCCCGAGGTGCCTACATGGACTGCTGCCGCCTATTGCTTCGGGGCCATCGCTTTTCAGGTGGGGATGTAGTTTTTAGGCAGTACTTTCGTCGTTTTAGGAGGCTTTCTGGCACTTCTTCCTTACCACTTTATTCCTGTATTTGCCCGTTAATACACGTGGACACATTTTGCATCAGTAACGTACGAGAAGATTATCAAAGTGTGATGTGTAGAATGAATCGCTAAGGAAGATGTGTTCTGAATTCTCCAACACCACTTAAAATATGACCCTAAGTTAGATACGTATATAGAGACAAAAGTTCGCCTGCTGTGCCCCTGCGCCCGCTTCACACTTACAGCTGATCCATCACTTTCCTTCTTGACGCATTATATTAAAGAGTGAGGCATTAATGGGCATAGATGTACCAAGCCTTTTTCAGCCTAATATTACCCGTCAGAGGAAAATGAGAAGTAGAATAGGTGAAGTATTGGCGGACATTTTTCCCAGAGTCATAAGATCTTGTTATTAATAGTGTGTGTGCAAAGGTATAGGCAAGCTGTAAAATTATGGTGATTAATTTTAAGACGCTTTTCAGGGTAGGAACTGAGGAATTGGTTATACTGGATTCCACTTTACGAAATACATACATACGCCAGCCATGCTTCAGTTGCCATAATGAATTTTAGTAATTATGTCATAAAGTGTGTGTGTGTGTGTGTGTGTGTGTTTACACGTTTCCCTTCGAGATTTAAGGTTTCATAATGTGGTACTTAAACATTGCATTATAAAACTGAGAGCGAAGGGGTGGACAAGCAGCATATTTTTTACGATAACTTCTGAAGTATGGAGTGGTGATAGAATATGTCTTGTCTTTCAGTATCCTTGCTGACTACACTGCAGTGTGGGATTCAGGCTTTTCTGTATATTTGTCTTCCTGTCTTGCAGTCATTTATTGCCCCATCCAAAGCGTAGGGCTGCAGGTGTGCGCTGTACATACAATACAAAGGTAGCCAGTCACTTAATACAGAGCGGTGATATGTGAGCAATATATCTCAACCTTCCCTCGGGGTTTAAAGCCTTATGGGGCCCCATCCAGTTGGAGCACCTTAACTCAACAGACCACCAGGCGTCCATTTCGCCATATGGTTGCCAGCCAACATAGTAAACGATTTCTTGGGTTACAAAACATTTGGCTTGTCACTAATAGAAAGTCCCTTAAAGTAGCTCAACATCATGTGAGTGGATGGTGGGAACCCCTCCTACCTAACTCATTTAACAATTGCAGATACTCCATTAATAACCGTCAGAATTTAAGGGCTTGCATACAGTTTCCCGCACTCAGATTTAACCTCTTTAATCCGGTGACGCCTTTTTAATGTATTCTTGCTATTTACAGACGATTATGATCAGCTTAGGAAAGACCTCGTATTCAAGGTAGTGAACATGTACAAGTAAAGGCCAAGTCTGATGCTTCCAGTTCGACAAAATGTCTTAAGCTGTATAGAATCGGTTGTAGATAACGAGAATAAAATAAACTATACGTCATCGAATTGAAGTACGTAATAACACTGCCGATATAATGCGTCACTTTTTAATCCTGTACTACCTGGCGTCGTGTACTTCTCGTCAGGACTCACACAACACGGCTTGAACATTTGGAGTACAGTTCCTTACCCATGCAGGCCAGCTACTACAGTACTGTACAGTACATAAAGTGGACAAAAGCTCGTCTGATATTTCCACCTTTTCTGTCTCACACTTTCCTCCGGCTGTTAATGTTCCTAAGCTAAGAGGAGGTTGGTATGTTTCTTTGCCCTCAGATGATGCTCTTTGTTATGACATGTCAGAGAGGGGATTGGCAGACTTTCCCTAACTGTGATGTAGACTCAGTGGAATACTAGGCGAACTTTTGTCCTAAAATGTAAGTAGTACAGGAGGTTAGGTGACATCAAAATGTAAAAGCATCATCAGCATTACATACTAGTTTTCTTCATTCATTTGTAGTGATTATTTTTTGCCGTTATTTACCCGCATTTTGCAATTTGACATCCACACATTTGCTTTATTTATTCGTTCGTAGTGATTATTTTTGCAGTTATACATCCCGCATCTTGCAGTTTGACGTCCACCCAATGATCCTGACGGTACAGATGGACATGAAGCAGCGCCACCGCCTGCCCCTCGCCCTAGCCATCGCTTTTGGCGGTCAGTCTCCTAACTTGGTACTATCATCACCTTAGGAGGTCTTGTAGCACCTCTTCCTTACCGATTTATTTTACATACTACACCTTATTAATGGATGCCGTATGTATCTTTTGTGTATTGTCGCATTATTTAATGATACATACGAATATATTTGTTATATTATTTAGTAACTTCAGTATCTCGTTTAACCCTTTCAGCGCGATGATGTACTCTTCATTTTGATCAAGCGCCACTATTTTATTGTACTTTAAGAGGGCTGCCTAGTAGTAAAGTGGTTAGTAAACGCCATATATAATAATGTAACGTCCCTAGGCAGAAAAGGCTCCCTAAATTGGATAAAAACTTATCGTCATGGCAAGAACAAATTAACAAGTACAGAACTGCGAGATAAATAGTTTACTAGATTGAAGCAACTCTTTTTCGAAAATCTTTAGCAAAGTTAGCGAGTGGGTGACGGACATGTCTACTCCCAGAGAGGCTCCCGTGTGTAAAAATACCACATGGACTGACGAGGTTAAGCTTGTTCTGGTTACCGCTAGATACTTTGATTCAGCTGATATGAACTATCCTAAATTGCCAAGATTTGGTGTTACTGCAGTATTTTATACTTGCTGTAACAGTATTGTTATTATTATTATTATTATTATTATTATTATTAATTATTATTTTATTATTATTATTATTAATTTTCTCCAGTTGAGGAAATGTCCCTCAAATGGGTAAAGGGTTATCTGTGTGGGAGGGAAGCTTGGAGCGGCAGGAAACTGTGGTGACACTGAGCCGTAGCTGTTTTGGTGGATGAACTGTGGGATTGAGTGACAGGCTGGATATACGATAGATGATCTTTTTTTTTTTAGATGCTGATAAGCATCTAAAAATGTACTCTGTTACGAACTGACTGTGTGGCTATATACAGTATTTAGTGAATGAAGAACCGATTTGTAGGGTAATAGTACTATCATAGTTTTGATCGGATTTTAATCAAACCTCTTGGAAGGAGTGAAGCTCAGCCAAGAGGTTGACCTGTTGTGTTTTAGAGCAGTAGATCAAAGGTCTAAATCACGTGGCAACGTCAGCTTCAACAGTTTTGATCCTATTTCAGCTTGTGGAAGTATTAGAGGTAAGACAAGACGAAGGTATTCGAGTCTGAGAATAATCAGTTAAAGGGTAAGGGCAAAGTTAAACCCGTGTGTACCTTTGTGTGAACAAACTAAGTACAGCAGTTCTGAGCTGATATGGACCAAACTTGGTGGAAGAGTTGAGATATAACCAAGGAGTTAACCTTTTGTTTTTGAGAACACTAGGTCAGTGGTCGAGGTCATATGGTAATAGCAACTTAAACAGTTTAAGTCTTATTTAGATCAAACTTAGTGGAAGGATTCAGGGTATACTGAGGAGAAGGGATTTGAGAACAACCAAGCAAAGATCAAATACACGGTAGGGTCAGAGTTCGACCTGTGTCAGTGTATTAGTATTTGATGTTTGTAGGTATCTTTTGTACTAGCCAGCACTAATTGAATTATAGGCTGCATCACATTGTCTGGTGCTATGTTCGCAGCCTGTATGGATGATTAAATACAAAGTCACAGGGTATGGGTTTCTCCGGGTCAGATCCATGGACAGAAACTTACATTTTTCATAACCAGGGAAAGTATCGAACCCCAACCCTGTAGGATGGCAGTCTGTGACGTAACCACTGAATCAAGAGGTACAGTATTTACTCGTATGTAGACTACTAATATCTTTCTGCTTTGACAGACATGTTGCATTTTATAAGTGGATTTCTTTCTTCCTGTGATTGTTTTCTTGATTTAAAACATATACTGTACTAGGACACTGACGATGATGATGATGATTATCTTGCACTTTTATACAGTTAAGTATTGCCCCTATTAAGAAGACGTTAGTTGGTGCGTGTAGCACTTTGCGACCGGATGTTCTTCCGCAACCGGATGCTCTTCCTTGAGTGGTTTCTCATGTTTGACATTTTGGTGGCCAATCCTGTGGATCCCAACAACTCTGGACATGGTAACTTAACACAGACATTGGACGCCACCGTTTGGGATGCCGTGTTATGGCCACCTCTGAACTTGCAGGCTGTCTCCCGGATCCAGGGGCAACGACAGTGACTACCTCACACAGGGATCACACTGTTGAGACTTACGGCTGTATTCCAGCTGGTTGTGGAGATTACCTAACACCTCTTCCTTAGCGACTAAGAGCATTACAACTCGGTATCCTGTTGTATGTTATTGGTGTAAACTTTTTCGAGTCAACAACAATATAAATAGCATACAGGAAAAGGTAAGTTGTAAGCTGGAAAACAATTTGCTAAGAAAGAGGTGTTACGAAGCCTCCGTTGCTTCCTAGAATACTACCCTTATTTGCCATCATCTAGCCTGCCTCACAATGTACGGTAATGGAGTAAACGAACCACGCTTGACAAATTAACCATGGCCTGAGGATGAATTTGATGTACTATAAATATTGCTGCAATTTTTAGTTAAACTTTTTACGATACACAGCGGGATTGGATGACGGAAATCATACGCCAACGTTTTTAGTCAAATTCTCGCGTGGACTCGCACACCAGAGCTGTATTTATTCTTGCACTTATCCCCTTTAGTCTGATGGCGCATCTTGTTTTATTATTGCAATAATCAGATGATTTTATTATGTCTGGTGGTAAAGAGTTTAAGGAAGGCTATAACTAACTCCTTCAGTTTGCATAGTATCTCCAAAGGTAAATGGAATCTTAATGTAAAAAATAATCATTGGACTGGAACTAGGTCAGCCCTGGTGTTCGTTGCAGGGCCATCTGGAAAAGAACTAACCCAGACTTACAGTAACCAAAAAGCCAATACTGGTAAATAAGTAAGAACGATCAAACTCTGCAGGAATGTCAACTCGCGTTTCGTGGAGCTCTTGGCCTAAAGAGCCGTAACAGGGGCCTAAAAAAAGAACCTGAATGGGGGAGCTTCTGGATATCAACTACGAGGTCCTGGTAAGGCCCCATAACTGTCCTGAAGACTGTGAGGGGCTTCAAAGGGTTTAATTTCTGATCGGTTCTTTAGTAAGTCAGTCAGTCGCCAAGGAGTTCAGTGACATTGGTGTTATAGGCCGACCCCTGGGGGGGTGGGGGGTCTGTCATGATTGTTATGAAATATCTTCTTTATATATGTTATTTTAGCAAATACACTTGCCATATAGCTCACAACCAAACAGGTGAATACTCAAATGATAACATACGAAAAAGAAGAAGATTTGTTAATAAGAGACTGCCATAGAGACTTGTAACGATATTAGATTCCAGTTTCCTGCATGTAATATTGGGTCACATTCTGGGTGGCATTGGAGATTTCGTACTGCCTTTTCCATATCGATTTATGCAGTGTAATACACTTTAACATTCTTCTGTATGCTGTTCATATCGTTTTGGTATTGGCATAAAGGTGTAGTTTGCACCAGTAACATACAAGAGGAAATTGAAGTGTACTTGTATTGTGCTGAATAAATCCCTGACGAAGAAATGTTACGAAATCTCCAAACCCACTTACAATACGACCCGTGGCCACTCTTCCAGGATGTCTCTTAACGCCTTCAATCCCATGACATTTTATTAACTTATTCTTGATGCCCCCAGACAATTTTCTTTAGCTTCCGAATGATGTCAAGCAGTGAAGGGGTCTGTGCAGGCCATGTCTAACCCCTCCAGCCCTAAAAGTTATCCCTAAGCCGAGTAAAACTGTGTGGTAGTGGAAGAGATACAACACGTAATACGTCATTGGATTGAAAAGGGATGTTGTATTACTAGTATGCCTCGTGACCTTTCGAGAGTAGGAGAAGGAGGAGGAGGACGAGAAGGAGAAAGAAGAATAACAGGAGGAGGAGGAGGAGAACGAAAAAAAGGAGAAAACTTAGGTTAATGGTTATTGACTACACAAGGGTGATTAAGGCACCTTCCGTTATTTGTCCAGCCCATATTCCCCCAGACTACGACGCGCAACCGTCGAATTTAAATTCAAGGTCCCTATTTCAGTTCTAGGTACGAATTTCAGTTCTAGGTACGAAGGGGATGGGGTAAAGAAGACCTTACCCAAAAGTTCCATGGCTGGCCCTGGAATCGAACCCGCGACCTCTCGGTTGCCGGCCGAATATGCTTCTGATTACAGAGTGCCAACCAAGAGTAAAACTCCCGTACGTAAATATTCGTAGTTCAGAAAGTAAAGCCGTTTTGACCCAACTAGAGCCCCTTCAGGTATTCATTCCCCTCCACGCGCATGCTGTGCAGTGGAATAAGGCGCATCCTTCTTCCAAGGAGTGAAGTAGGGGTACAGAGAAAGTTCCAAGGGAATGCGTTACTGGCAGCGTGGAGCGAAGTGAGGTATTGTTACATAAATAATTTTATAACTATCAGTGGCTTTATTTGCGATGGCTGCAAGCCTCTAGGTTGCATACAGTCACCTGCTGTGGAGTGGGACTGCATAGTTTTGTTGTCCTTGTTACAAAGCGTGACGAGCAGTATGTACCCTTTCTTTCCGATTACGTATTATTACATTTTATTCCTGCTGTCACTAGACGGTTTTATTAAGTAAAGTTCTGTAGCAGTGAAAGGTCTGTTTAATGCTATACCTAACCCTTAAATTGCACAGTCTTCCCTAAACTACATTAACCCTCCTGAAGATAACAAGAAAAAATACAGTACGTTACCATAAGGGGCTATAAGGGCATTACAGAACTGAACCCAGTCACACAGAGGTCTCATGCACTACAGGCATTTCACCTTAACCTGGCTCAGATTTCCGTCTTTTTGGAGACTTATTTCACGTAGATTAATCGCAGAGTAAGGCAGTGCTACGGTTCTGCTACCTTTCCATAGCACTTCGTGAATAGCAGTATTACTCTTGTTATAACTTAGCAGTCAAGGTGGAGAGATGGCAATTTATGGTCAAATTAAAATAAAGCGAGTATAACAGCACTACGATCGATTCCCTGTTGTAAGCAAGTTTCTCTTCCTCCTCCTCCTCCTCCTTTCGTTCTTTCTATCTTTTTTTTTTTTTTTTTTTTTTTCCAGGAACATGTTACTGGAAGATTCGGTACTCTCCATACATTGTTTCTTCTGCAGAGACTGTACTCCTTTTACCTTCACTTGGCCAAATTTTCGTCTTTGTAGAGCTTATTTCACCTAACTCATACCGTAGAAAAGAATAATCCTACGACTGTGAGCTTAGCATCCTTTCCACAACGCTGTTTTGTGACTAAACTCATATTATAGTGGTAAACTCGTGTTACAGCTCAACATTACAGATGGAGATAAGGCAATTCCAGGTCAAGGTAGAGTAAAAGGAATATGGTACTATAATAGTTACATGGTAGTTTAACATTCATGTCACAGCATTTATTAATTCAGATTTCATGAATAAGAATGACTGTGTGTGTGTGTGTGTGTGTGTGTGTGTGTGTGTGTGTGTGTGTGTGTGTGTGTGTGTGTGTGTGTGTGTGTGTGTGTGTACGCGCGCGCGCGCTCTTCACAAAGCAAGAGACGGAATTCCGAATCTGTTGAGGAGAAATTTATGTATTTCAAAATTCTTTCATAATTTCGTTTCACCTCACAACTCATATCATGCAGTATTCTCTTGTTCCAGATGCCATAACCCTTATTGACTGAATGTCGTATGAAAATGTATACTTCAGTACAGTATACCTGGGACAAACAGTAAACTTGGCTTTCTTTCTTACAAAATAGCCGTGTTTAACTTCTACCATAGAGCAAAGATAAATCATACTGTAATAAGTGTGATGTAATATTATTTTTTTACTTATTTATAAACATCGATTTTATGGTGCATAATATTGGCACCAGTTATCAGACAAGGGAATATGTTAATGCAAATGACTGATGTGTAAAATTATACTTTAATGACCTTTTTCGTAACTGCGCTGGGGAATCCCAGGATCCCTGGAAAACTCTGGTTATGTCGCGGAATCCCAGAATGTTGAGATAACTTCGAAAGCAGAAACCCGAGTAAATAAGATTCGTTTATGCAGAAAGAGCGAGAGCCAAGAAGAGTCTGTGCTCTCCTTGTCCTATGTGGGAAAATACACAGTGGTTACGGGGTGGAGGGTGATCATGTTTTCTATAGCGCTTGTTTTCTAACCTGAAGAAGATCCCTAACCCTTCTCAGCTCAGTTAACCGCTAAGTGTGGTTAGATTACAGGGTGGTGTATTATCGCGAGGGGAAAAAAATGTCTTGACTTTTCTTTACACCTGTTTTGAATATCGAGCGGGAGCCCGTTATCGGCAGATCAGAAACTCAAGATGAATTTCAGTATATGTCGAGAATAGTCCTGGTTGCTCCTGGGGTATTGTGACCGGTCTTGAGTGATTCTGATTTCTGCATACTGGAAACACACACAGCATGTCGGCTTCGCATGTAAATTGTAATCCTGCTGTGTGAATCCTGTGTAAGTCGTATGGAAATGAGGATTAGTTCGGCATGGTATGATGGAGTCGAGCATGTAAGCAAATGATCAACTGATTTCTTATTTTGGCGAAATTCTTCAACTCATAACTGTGATTGTCAGCTCTTGGGATAATGCTCGTCAGTCGTGTGCCGATAATTAATAAAAATCGTCGGTCTGGTTTGTTCTTCGTAAAGTAACAGAATTTATTGTTATTTTTATTTATCTATGTTGCATTGTAGCCAGCCAGACTGAAGGCGTTCTTTTTCGATGGTGATACTACAAATTTGACTGTACTTTTGCCGTCTGTATAGAATGTGCATGATTTCCATGGCCAAAATTCTACCCACGCATATCAGTACTCAGAGGGTTCCCAGTGGTCACGTTCAGAACATGTACAAGGTAAGAAGTCCAACGGGGTACTTCCCATGGCTGTATTATCTGATAGTGCTGGCGCCATTGATTAGGCCAACTGTTTTGCACTCCATGAAAGATTAAAGGCCGGTCGAGCTGAGTAAAATCGTCTCTCTTTAGCCAGCATATAATGACAGCTTTATAATGTCGATGTATCGTGAGGATGGTAGAGAAGACTGAATTTAGTCCAATAGAAAAAAATCCAGTAGACCCCTGACGGTGCTGGAGATGAATCCATGTGTATTCTTGCTGTTGTCTGGTCATTTTACTCAACTTGGGAAAGACCGTACACTGAAGGGGTTTATGAAGGCTATATCTAACTCCTCGACTTCAAAGTTTATCTTCTACTGAATAAAATCATCAGGAGATAGCAAGCATAAAATGAAAAAGACGTCCTCGCGGTTTGTGGGCACAGTGAGATAAGAGACAAACAGGAAATTGTTTAAATGAGATACTAGGAAGAGAGATAACAGGTAATCAAATTTCATACTAATAACCATTTCGCAGAAAGATAGACAGTCAGACAGTATACAGATAAGATAGGCACTAAGACTACACATCAATTGCAAGGGCTTATCCAGTCACGCTTTATACATTTACAATGATAAAAAAATGTATATACATCATCACATATTTTACCATCGTAAACTACAAACCTTCATCGGTAGGGTCAAAAATTCGTGCTATAGTGAATTTTCAAACATATATTGCTTATTTTTTCATTCAGTGATTCTGTAATAAAATACCACAAGTTAAAAATTGAGGTTCATATTACCTAGACCTCCCTTACCATCCACCACTGAAAGACGACTCTGACAGGACAACCAACACATAAAAAACATCAGGGCAGGCAGTTAGACAGTATATAACAGCGGAAGCAACACTAAATAAATAATCCTTGCATGCCCAGGACAACTCTAGTATTCTGTTCTAGCTACCACCAAACAGCTTTATTGGACTGAGTGAGTGCAGGAGGCTGAGTGGTAATGCCAGTACCAGTACTCCTCCCGTGGGCGATGGTATTTACACTTCCATACTCCAGTGGTACACTTTTACCTGTTCTATACCTGTGTAACATTGGCGTTAGCTGGAATGAATTATAGTGCTAGAGTTGCCCCGTCCATGAGAAGGTCAATTATAGCAAACTGCAAGGACTAGCTCTGGGGTGAATTAAGTCGTTTAGCGTTCGATGGTGTAGAGTCTTGGGGTTAGGTTGGTCATGGTAGGGTTGAATAATGTAGAGGTTAAAAAAAAGGAAATGATACGATGAGGCGGACAAACGGTGAAATGAGGCAGGCGAATTATCAACGTTTAGAGAGAGAGAGAGAGAGAGAGAGAAACAAACACACACACACACACACACACACACACACACACACACACACGGAGAGAGAGTGCTGCCACAAAAAGGAAATCATCTTCGTTAGATTCTTGTCCAAATTTCCATAGATTTCCTAAGATTCATCTTTGAATTTCCTTTAAAATTTCCTTGTGCAATAAACAAGAATAAATACCATTTCTTCAATAATTGGTTACTTTCTGCAATGTAATTTACCCGTTTTACTATATCAGTGCCTTTTATTAAAATTCATTCTGTTACCAATGATGTCACAGCATTTGTAGTCATATACATAATTATATAGATTCAGATTCCTTTTGCGTTGCAACCAGACTGCACACGGTAACAACAACCTGTACAATTAGCTTGCCAAATAACATACATAATTCCTGTACTGTATGGTTTATAAGCAAAATGTTACAAAAACAGATATTCCTAAAAAATAAAATAGTAAATTTTGACAAAATGTTTTGCAAAACAAATATGCTTCAAAAACAGATAAGAATATTTCTAATTTGCTATGACCGGACGTGAACTAGCAGTAAAAATACATGGGATATTAAAAATTGCATAGTAAATTGCTATAACCAATGGTAGACCAGAAATAAGAATATCTATCCCTTACAGAATTCCAAAGTAAAATACTGATAGTCTTAATCTTACTCTGATTACAAAATTTCATCACATTGTTAACCAACCCAACACATGTGACCTTAATCATTGACTACAAATAATATTTACAACTTATAGACCAGAATTTAAACCAGATACTGTAAACTTCTTTACCCCTGCACAGTTGTTGACTTTATAATTATAAGGATTGTATTCGCCCCTTGTAGAGTACAATTCTTATCTGTGGGGAGGCTTCCCACATACAGCTCTTCTCAAAAGGGTGGAGTCAAAGGCTTTTCGTCTCATTAACTCTCCTCCTCTTACTGGCTCCCTTCAACCTCTGGCTCTTCGCCACACTGTTGCATCTTTATCTCTTTTCTATCGTGACGTTAATAGTCACTGCTCCTCAGAACTGTCTGCTTGCATCCCTTCACCTCTAAGACGGGCGCGTAGCACCCGTCTAGCAACAGACTCGTCACTTTTCTGTCCAGCTCTTTAATGCAAGAGTTAACCGTTACTCCCAGTCCTTCATTTATGCAACAGGTCAGCTCTGGACCTGTCTCCTTCTGTCTGTATTTCCTACTTCCTATGATCTCCAGTCTTTCAAACGCAGTGTGTCCAGGCATCTCGAAATGAATGGATCTTGAATTTGGCTGTCTTTTGTATTGTTTCTGCGTTTTTCTTGAAGGAACGGTTTGCGGGCTCCTGGCCTTTGGTTCCTTCTTCCTTGCATTAAAAAAAAAAATTGTACTGTAGTTATATGTTTTCCAGTGAGAATTATGAGATTTATTCGTACATAGCAATTTTAAAAAGTGCCGACCGTAATGTATACCTTTACCCAAGATTATAATAGTTATGTTGGCCGAATTGGCTTCCTGGATAGGCCGAGTTAGCTCACTGAAATTCCAAATCAGTTTAATATCTACAACCAGGCTTAAGTCTTAGGCGTAATTCCTGTCACAAGCAATAAAAATATGCCTCCTAGAACCCACTATAACGCACATGCATAAACATAAGCGTGATTGAAGTAAATAAATGAGTAAAAGAGATGAAAATGACTTACTTGATTCGTCATTCTCGGTGTTTACAAGCGCTTCATAGTTGCCAGCTGCCAACTTGCTGTCTTGCCATCCCCAGTGCTACACTGTGTTGTCAGTTGGTTCAGCTTGGTTGGTACCAGTGATTGTTGGGTGAGTTGGCCTTTTCAGCGTCTTTTCATAACACAAATAGATCCAGAACTTTATTTAGCATCCAGGAGTAAAATTTTTTTGAATTATTTTGGTCTTTACTTTTTCTAAATTTCCTACTGTTTGGCCAAGATTTCCTTAGAATTGTCATTTCCTTAGACTCATCCTTGTAGACTCCAGCAATCCTAAGAAAAGGATCATTTCCATGAATGTGGAACCAGAGAGAGAGAGAGAGGAGAACATAAGGATAAGAGTTGGGAGATAAAGTAGTAGGATGAGAGAGAGAGAGAGAGAGAGAGAGAGAGAGCGTACATCAGGTAATTTTCAACATGTCATCCAGGCGAGAGAGACTCAGGAGAAGCAAATTATAAACGATAAAAACACCTTCACCACGAAGACGTAATTTGCTGTTCACTCTTGCTAACGCCACACGATTTTACTCACCTCAGGACCGACCTCGAGCAGTGAAGAGGGTTTTTGAAGACTTTATTTGACTCCAGTTCGAAAAGTCTCTCCAAAACTGAATAAAATAGATTAGTTGTAGTGAGAATAGAATATTACGCCATTGGAGTGAAAAGGTGCAGCATTTTATCCCTTCAGACTGTTGGTATATTTTTTTTTTGTATTTTTGCCATCGCCAGACAATCTTACTCAGCTTCGGGGAAACTTTTGGAACTGAAGGAAAGTTAAATATAGCCTTCATTACTCACTTCATTACAACTAGAATCCTCCTGAAGTTAAATTGAATCCTATATTGGAAGCAGACAAGTTAATAAGTAAATGAGTAAAATTATATATCATACATCACCAGCTTGAAGGGTTGAGTTTCCTTAGAAGTTAATTCGTTTAAGAAAATCAGCGTATATCTTCGCGTTTCTTCATTATAACATTGCCTTGTTTGGTTGTGAAGTATTTGATGTCTGTGTAGGTGAAGATAAAAGCATAAACAAGCTGTCTTCTATGTAACTTAAACCCCTTCAGTCCCATGACCCTTTTCCTATTATGTCCATGTTGTCACCATTCAGTTTTATTCTGTTTTAGTGAGGTCCTTTAGCAGTGAAGGATTTAATGAATGCTGTATAGGTAATCCCTCCAGCGCCTTTCTGTGTCTTTTATTCAAGCTGTATCCAGACGATTTTCTCAGGTTAGTAAGGACTTCTAGCGTTGGAGGGGTTAATGTAGGCCGTGCCTAACCCCTCTAGTGTTAAAAAGTGTCCCATGAGCTGAGTAAAATCGTCTGAAGGCAGGTGGAATAAAGTAGAGAGGACGTCAGCGGATTCTAGGAGTCAACCTTCTGAATCCGGTGACAGCTTTTATTCGTGCTACCGTCAGACGATTTTATTCTGCTTAGGGGACACTTTCTGAACTCGGGGATTTAGTACTGCATTGATTAATTCCTTTGCTACCAGGGGGTTCTTCATAGCTGAATAAAATCGTCTAGAGGCAGCAAGAATAACAGTCTAATACGAGTACCGGTATATCCTTGGACTGGAGGGCTTAAGAAGGTTTATAGATATGACCCATGGTACCATTCACACACACACACACACACACACACACACACACACCACTATCAAAAACATATGATCTGAACACAATAGAACTTGAACACTTTTCTGTTTGATCTATTGTATCTCCTTGACGAAAGCTTTTCCAGTACTGCTAACCATCCTGTGTGTGTGTGTGTGTGTGTGAGAGAGAGAGAGAGAGAAACATGACGAAATTATTCCAAGTTCCACGCAGGCAGTTCATTGTATACGCTAACACGTAATTATCTGTGTACCACGGACGCGACAAGCCACACGTAGTCTAACTGGAGCTTATGTAAACTAAATCATACTTTTAGTTTATATGTACGTACAGCTTCTTTCTTTAAGGCAAATATGGCACATTTTATCATATGGGTTGCCTTATGAATGAAGTATGTAGTTGAATTGTCACTGTTTAGATCGAGACATAAATAGATACAAATACAAATTGATACGTAGATAAATATAGATTCCTAGAGTATAAAATGCCCTTGAAGTTGCTTACCTTTAAGGGACACATACCATTTTTTAAGAACTCGGTAAACCTTATGACTAATATTTGGTCGAACTTTGTGGTCATTTGCAGTATGAGTTCTCACGTGTTTAATATTAGGTTAGCAAATATGGACTGGCCGTGGAGGGTTGTTCACACAGGTCCTACAGCACTGACACACAAACCCTTACGCGTCCCCTGCATCTCACAGAGTGCTGTTCTGCGTGACGACAGGGTACGACGTTGCCAGGCTGTCCACTGAAAGAGAGAGAGAGAGAGAGAGAGAGAGAGAGAGGAGGAAGAGGAGGGGAGAGAGGGACGGAGAGACATACGAGCACAGAGACAGTTAGAGACACAATGAGATGATGGTCGTGAAGGATACAGTAGTTCATTGAGAGAGAGAGAGAGAGAGAGAGAGAGAGAGAGAAGGAAAACGGACACGAAATACTGTACCCTGAGTGGAAGTTAGGGCGTGGGTGTGTGGGTGAGAAAGAGGAAAACGAGCACAAAATACTGGTACCGGGAGTGGGAGTTAGGGTGTGGGTGTGTTGGTGCTGAGAACAGAGAGAGCTTTGTGTTGGCCTTTTCCTCCTTGTAAGTCCTGCGGAAATTCCCGTGGCCATGTTTTGTTCTTTCCACCAACTTTCCTCAATAAAGTTAGATGGAGGGAGTGAAGTGGATTTTTTTTTTTTTTCCATCATCACTGTCATCATCATCATCGTAGTCATCTTCATATCCGTCATAACTGTCGTCGTCGTCGTCGTCATCGTTCTCGTCGTCGTCATCATCATCATCATCATCTTTACTATCTTCGCCATTGTTATCATCATTATTGTCTTCACCATCATCATCATCACCATATGACCATCAAATCACCACCACCACGACCATTATAATGACCATCATTATCCTTATTGTTATCACTGTTCTTGTTATCATTACTGTCAGATGACCATTATCATGATCACCACCACATCCACCGCCATCATCATCGTCATTATCATAATCATCATTAGTAATCATCATCATTATAGTCACCACCACCATCATTTTCATCTTTATCATCGCCAGTATTATCACCATCATCATTCATTATCATCACATATCATCATAATCACCTTTTATCATCATCATTAGCAGCAGATGTCATATTCCACTAAGAGTGCAGATGTACAGTTTCTTCCTGTACATTCAAAGAATGCATGGAATCTGCAGACGCAGTCCTGCTGTATGCATACCGATTTGAAAGAATTACAAAATAATATTACTGCATCATAAAACAAACTACTGTAGTATCCCGTGTAAAAACCACATGATCGCAGCGGTGACTCAGTGAGTCTTAGTAGTAGTGGTGGTGGAGGTAGTAGTAATAGTAGCTGTAGTAGTAGTTAACGTATGGGAGCGTTGTACAACATGTAGGCTACTAAGACATCAAAGCGATGTCTGCCGTCCTTCCCTTATATTGTATCCTTTATTAGTTTTGGAGAGGCTGACAGCCTAAAAATGATGGTGGAAAATGTTATATAGTGAAAGGCATTATCAAGGAACCAGACGAACTGACTCGTGTAGTTTCATCGAAATCCATGTGCTCGCTTTCCCCTATTTCTGATCGTTTTTATTTTGGGTGGGGGGCGGACCCCGTAAATATCACTGGGGGTTACGCTTCCCAAATTTCACAATATAGATGAGAGTCTGTTGTACTACATGTGACTAAGGTATCAAAGCCTTATCTGCCGTCCTTTCGCTTTGGGAGTTTTTTATATGGTGAGGAGGGCTGTTCCCCCCTAAAAATCATGGTTGGAAAATTGAATGTAATGGATGACCTTCGGAGCAACTAAACGAACTCACCTGGAAAGTTCAGATCCCTCAAATAGCGTAGGAGTAGTGAAGGCAGAGACATTCAGGCAGCATCTCGCGCAGCAGTACAGGGTGAGTTGCCGAAAATTATAACATCATGCATCGCAGTATTGGCAAATTGGATAGTAAAATAATTAAAATAACTTAAAATCATAAGAGAGCTACCCACTAATCATTCCGTCATCATCATAATGTAGAAACAGGTCTGATGCTCGCAGAACCCTGTGACTCACTCCTCTCGTTAGCTTGTGAAGAATGCAAGGCTGTGAAGATGGGGTGGGGTGGGCTAGGGGGAGATTGGCCCTGTCATGTTCCTGTGATTCACACAGCTGACTCTACAGTGATAGGATACTGGGGTTTTCCCGACCATGAGAGGGATAAGCGTTTCACTCCGTTAACGGAGTTTTCACCTCGACTACATCACTGCCCTGAGACCACTGTCTTCAACTTAAAAGGATCTCTGGTAGTGAAAGAACTTATGAATGCTATATTAAACAAGAACAAATTTAAGTTAGGCTACACAGTGCTTAACTACACAGTGCTTAACTTTCGGCCTTATATTTTTATAGGAAGAATAAGAGATAATATGCAAAGATTCTGCACTCAGCTTTCCTTGTCCATCCGTCGAAATCTGTGTGTGTGTGTGTGTGTGTGTGTGTGTGTGTGTGTGTGTGTGTGTGTGTTCTTACCTAATTGTATCTTTACAGGAATGAGTCAAGCTCGTATTGTCCCGTGTCTTAGACCATATTTATCGTACATATCCTTAAATTTGTGAATTGTTTTGGCACGTGTGTGTGTGTGTGTGTGTGTGTGTGTGTGTGTGTGTGTGTGTGTGTGTGTGTGTGTGTGTGTGTGTGTGTGTGTGTGTGTGTGTGTAGATGTCAACTTTTGGCTGTTATGATCCGACTGTGAAAATTTTCATGTTTGTCCTGGAAAACCAATCAGGATTATGTTTGAATCACCGTCAAGCGATATATGGCATCTCATAATATCACAGGGCATGTTGGAATACTCCTATTTATCGCCTGCGTAACATTGTTTTGCGCGGAAGGTGCACTGATATTCATTTTGATCGAGTCTCCCTTGAACTAAAGAAAATCGAGTGGTGGTTTAATAATAATGCAAATTGGACGGAAGAGGGTAGGGCATCAGCACGGGCGATGATCAAATGCCTGGCTCGCATAGGTTCGAATGCCAGGAGGCGGCAGGAGGCTTCTTTGATCATGTAATGCCATCAACAGTGTAGTATAGTCACCTGTTCGTTGATGTTATGGACTATATTAGTCTAGCCTTTAACCCCCATGTCTCACAGGAGTAATATGAAAGTGAATAATACTGTTTTTGTTTCGTTTTAAGTAGCCAGCTCAGTGTGAAAATAAAGTGAATAATGTTCGTTTCGGCATGTCTTAATCTGCTGTATAATAATATCATTACTGTTAGTTGTTAACAATAATAGTGTTTGTAGGCATCATTGGCTATATTTGCATATCAGTTTCGGCGCTGAAAGGAAGCATACACATGATGACGTGTGCACCCTAGGCTGCTGCTTCCATCCGGTAGCCGAATCTTTCCATATCTCCCTGCACCTCACCGTGGGAAGGACTCTGGGCCGACTCTGGTGAGACGCTGTCTGCCCCGAGGGAACGCCGGATCCCTGTATGAACTGTACTGTACCTTTAGGACGGCCTCACAGAAGCGGTGCATACCAGTGGTCGACGGGTCTGCTCGGCGAGACAAACCGGGGTTAAGGAACAACAGATCAGTTGCTGGAATGCTAACTACTTGTACAGTTGAAATGATTATAGTCATGTTGCCTCTTACTGTAAAGTGGGATTGCTGTTGTATTTTATAGGTACAGCATGCCCTCGTTGTACTCGTATGTCAACCTGTTTATGGTCTTGTTCTGCGACTTATTGTTTAGTCATAACAGAATTTTAAGTAAATAAAGTTTCATTGGTTACTAAAAAGCAGATGCCACTTCCCTAATTTTCAGCATGTATGAAAAATCCGAGATATTTTGGACCACACCACCAGTGAATATCACAACAGGAAAGAGCCGTAGTATAGGTGACATATTTTCCATCTTAAGGATACTGAGGCGTAATGTTCTGAATAAATCGCTAAGGATGAGATGTTACGAAATCTTAAAGTCCACTAACCGCCGTATTATTAAAACTGAATATGGGAACGTGTGGTCAAGTGTCACATTTACAGGATAATTTGTGAAGAATGTGATGATGATTAGAACACGTCTGACTACTATATCATTGCTGACAGCGCTGTAATGCAGACTAATGACGTCTAGCAATTACCGTGTTCCGTAAACTACCATGAAATTGGGGGCACTGGATTCATCTCTCTCTTAGGGTAGTATTCCAAGTGGTCATTTTTCGTAACCTGTTGTTGTTGTTGTTATTATTATTATTATTATTATTTTCAGTGGCTGGTGTGCTGTTCCTGGGAGTGACTGCCGTGGCGTATGGCCTTTACGGAGCAGTAGTGAAAGCCAACATTCTCAATAGCCTCACTCGCACCCCCTTACTGTACGTCAATATGGCCATAGTCTGTTTGCAGGTTAGTCGGGGAGAAACAGGTTGGGTAATTTGCATGTTTATTTATTGATGTATTTATTTATTTATTTTGTCAGTCATTTTCTTGTGTAATCTTGGATGTAATTAGTCGCATCTTTATTTATGTATTTATTTTGTCAGTCATTTTTGTGTTTATTTTTGCATACAGTAAGTCGTGTCATTACTAATGTATTTATTTTGTCAGCCATTTTCTTGTTATAATCTTGCATATGGTAAGTCCACTGAGCTGTATAGTATGGAGAGGCTCTCCGCAGCGAACATGTAGCTCTGTTCGTCACATTGAAACATCCTCACTCGTCGCCTCCACCATGGTAATGCAATTGGAATACTGTTCTTAGTTGGCTGTTTCTGTTTTGCTCTTGCTTAAATAAGCTGAGCAGTGGACCATGGCACTATATTTTCCGAATGCATTGGCTGATTTCAAAAGGCGCGGGCGTCGATTGTAATGCATAAACATCAGCGCCGCCCTGGGACCCTGGCGACGGACACACAAACTACGCGGCACTACCCTTGAGAACGTATTGAGAAAGCCACTTCATATTATAGAGCTCAGTGGGTAAGTCGCGTCTTTATTTTGTCAGTCATTTTCTTGTTTCATCTTGCATATAGTACTGTATGTCGCCTCATAATTTATTTGTCATTCATTTTCTCGTTAATCTTGCTACTTCCAGGCGATTTTTTTTTTCTTTTCACTTTCGGTAAGATGTATAACAAGGAAACGATTAATGAAGGTGTTATGCTGGGTGTTTTTAGTCCGACCTCTCGTCCTAAAAACGCCCGCGACTAAGCGGGGTCCTCTTTCTAGACTGGAAGTAAAGCATTCACAAAGGAACAGGGCATAAAAACTCGACAGTATACCTTAACACATCTATTGTCTTAATTCGAACTCCTTACAATACAAGAACAAAGATACTCTTGATACAGAATGGACAGGGTGAGAGAGTTGCTATTACAGGTATAAAGTGTACACAAGCACAGTAATGATGGGGGTAAAATACAACTATATCCACAGCAGCTTGTACAGCACCCTACCCGTATCCCTGACCGCCTTGGAGAGAGCTCCAACATACTTGACCTCTTCCTCACAACTAATCCTTCTGCTTACTCTGTTAATCTTTTCTCTCCGTTGGGCTCCTCCGATCACAACCTTATTACCTTAACCTGTCCTATCGCTCCAGTACGGCCTGCTGACCCTCCAGGGAAACGTCGTCTCTGGCATTTTGGAGCTGCGGACTGGGAGGCCCTCAGGCAGTACTTCTTTGATTTTCCCTGGAATGATTATTGCTTCCATGGCCGTGAGCCATCTGAGTGTGCCTTGCGCATTACGGAGGTTATTCTCTCGGGCATGGAAGCATACATTCCTTTCTCATATCCTTTGACTAACGCAAGAAAGCCTTGGTTTAATCACGCTTGTTCTAATGCTGTCCGCAACAAGGAGAAGGCCTACAAAAGGTACCGGAGCCAACCCACCCCTGAATCACATAATCTTTACGTTTCTGCCCGGAATCGTGCTAAGTCTGTTCTTCGCTCTACTAAAAATAATTTCATCCATACTAAATGCTCTCAACTCTCCAACTCGAATTCTTCTCGCTCCTTCTGGCACCTTGCCAAAAATCTTTCAAACAACTTTACCTCATCATCCTTCCCTCCTCTTTTCTACTCTGATGGTTCTGTAGCTATTTCTTCTACTGATAAAGCAGATCTCTTCGCACAGAACTTTCTCCTCCAATTCCACCTTAGACGATTCCGGTGCTGTTCCTCCATCACTTCCCCCCTCTGACTTCCTCATGGCTGACATTAAAATTTCTTCAGTTGATGTATTTTCTGCCATTACTGGCCTCAGTACTAACAAGGCATATGGGCCTGATGGGGTCCCTCCTGTTGTTCTCAAAAACTGTGCTTCTGTGCTTACACCCTGCCTAGGCAAACTATTTCGCCTTTGTCTGTCAACTTGTACCTTTCCTTCTTGCTGGAAGTTTGCTCTCATTCAGCCAGTCCCAAAGAAGGGTGACCACTCCCAACCCTCCAACTATCGTCCAATTGCTTTAACGTCCTGTATTTCAAAAGTTTTCGAGTCAATTCTTAATAAAATAATTTTAAGGCATCTTTCCTATCACAACCTTCTTTCCGATCGTCAGTATGGGTTCCGTCAGGGACGCTCCACTGGCGATCTTCTCACCTACCTTTCAGACTCCTGGTCATCCTCCTTTCGGGACTTTGGCGAAAGCTTTGCCATTGCACTTGACATCTCAAAGGCTTTCGATCGAGTCTGGCATAAATCTTTAATTTCCAAACTGCCCTCCTACGGTTTCTATCCTTCTATCTGTGCCTTCATCGCTAGCTTCCTTTCTGGTCGTTCTATAGCCGCTGTCGTAGACGGCCATCGTTCTTCTCCTAGATCTATCAACAGTGGTGTTCCTCAGGGCTCTGTCCTATCACCAACTCTCTTCCTTTTATTCATCAATGATCTTCTAAGCTGTACATCTAACCCTATCCACTCATACGCTGATGACTCCACCCTTCACCTTTCCATTCGGTTCCCGCAACGCCCATCTCAACAGTTACTTCAAGAAACAAGGGATGAGGCTATGGCACACCTAATGTCTGACTTGGCTCATATCTCTGACTGGGGTAAAAATAATATGGTTGTCTTTAATGCATCTAAGACTCAGTTCTTACACCTATCAACCCGACAAAATCTTCCACAGGTATACCCACTAATGTTTAATAATATTCAGATTAATCCTGCATCATCCTTGAACATGCTTGGGGTTTCATTTACTCAGGACTTATCTTGGAAAGATCATATTACATCTCTTGTAAAATCTGCTTCCAAGAGATTGGGTGTGCTAAGCCGACTCCGCTCTTTCTTTACCCCTGCACAATTGTTGACTCTATACAGGGGTTTTATCCGCCCCTGTTTGGAGTACAACTCTCATGTGTGGGGAGGCTCCCCACATACAGCTCTTCTCAATAGGGTGGAGTCAAAGGCTTTTCGTCTCATTAACTCTCCTCCTCTTACTGACTCCCTTCAACCTCTGTCTCTTCGCCGCACTGTTGCATCTTTATCTCTTTTCTATCGCTACTTTAATGGTCACTGCTCCTCTGAACTGTCTGCTTGCATTCCTCCACCTCTACGACGGGCGCGTAGCCCCCGTCTGGCAGCAAACTCTCATCCCTTTTCTGTCCAACTCTCTAATGCAAGAGTTAACCGTTACTCCCAGTCTTTCATTTATGCAACAGGTCAGCTCTGGAACTGTCTCCCTCTGTCTGTATTTCCTCCTGCCTATGATCTCCAGTCTTTCAAACGTAGTGTGTCCAGGCATCTCAGAATGATCGGATCTTGAATTTGGCTCTCTATTGTATTTTGTTTTTCTCTTGGAGGGAACTGTTACTGCGGGCTCATGGCCTTTGGTTCCTTCTTCCTCGCATAAAAAAAACAAAAAAAAACATGGATATTACAAGTCACTAGGGCACAATGTAGGTGCTGGAGTTAAGGTACAATTGTCATTTAATATACTCGACAGGATATACTATACGTGGATGGAGTGAAGGGTCAGATTGGTCGGTATTACTATACACATTACATGGGCGCGATGGCAGTACCCGAGTCACGGCACACGGGAATGTCACTTAGCCGCGGCGACACTGTTTACTGGTTCTGTCTTTACTGGCTGGTCTTTGTTTATCTCGGGGCGCCACTGACATGTTTCCCTGGTTCCATAGGGCTTGGATATAGACACCGTACTTGGGTATATCACATTTGCCTCGCTATTCGTGTTCACTGACCCTTGGTTTCTGCCCTTGTGTTTATATGCACTGATCGTCACTTTGTTATATTGTTACCGTTTTACTGTCACATTCACTACTGTCACATTCACTTAGTTTCTGACACGACTTGAGAGGTGAGGGATGTCGTCACTTGGCCACTTGTTCCTGGGGTTAGCGGAGGTGGCACCCGGGCGTGGGAGGGAGCCCCTCGGGAGAGCTCTCCCGCAGGAGACAATACACCACTCCCAGGGGCGTCACTGCCCAGGCCCGTTTCGTAGCTGGGGTGCAGGGAGGCCCTTCTGTCTGGGGGCCTCGACCTGATAGGTGGCCCTCGGGACTGGGGCCAAACAACTTCAGGAAGGGGGCCTGCCGCCTTTTACTCCGGGTGGAGGGATGACGGAGAGTGGGGCCTGGGCGGTCCCACTTTGGGGTCCGCTGGCTGGCCCTGGGAGGCCGGATGCTGCAGTCGCCTACAAAGCGGGGCGCCGTCAGGAACAGACTGCGGCACCTCTTCTGTCGGGCATCCGTCAGGGGCCGGCGTCGTCCATGGGCCGGCTGCAGGGCAGGAACGGGACCTTGCCCCCACTCCTGGAACGGCAGCACCTCCGGGGAGCCACACCTAGAGGGAGAGAGTAAAGGGCGTCCCACGCAGCTGAGAGGTAGTGAGTCGGCCTCGCAAGGGACCTTCCCCTCCGGAAGAACCCTAGAGACTGCAGACGAAGGGTGTATGGTGGCCGCTCCTTCCCCCACACGTGGGGTGGCCGTTGTGGCGGTTCCACAGTCTCTAAGGGTAGTAGCAGAAGGACGTACGGTGGCTGTTTCTTCCCCGGTACATATGGTGGCCGCTACCGCGGTGCTGCTCCCGAAGGAGGAAGAGGCAGATGAGGGATGTATGGTGGCCATTCCCTTCCCGACCCATACGGTGGCCGTTGTCGTGGCTCTGCCTGCCCAACGGGAAGTAGCTGAAGGGTGTACGGTGGCTGCTCCCTCGCCGATACGTACGGTGGCCATTACCGCGGTGCTACTCCCGTAGGAGGAGGAGGTGGATGAGGGACGTACAGTGGCTGTTCCCTCCCCGACGTGTATGGTGCCATTGTCGCGGTTCCACTCCTCCTGCCATTGCCAGTCGGTGTGTGCCTAATAGCTAGCACACCGAGGCGGTTTCCAGATGTGGCTGTAGCTGAGGGGCGTACGATGGCCACTCCCTCCCCGGTGTGTACGGTGGCCGTTACCGCGGCGCTACAGGGGGAAACAACTGAGGGGCGTACGGTGGCCTCTCCCTCCCCGGTACGTACGGTGGCCGTTACCGCTGTGTTGCTTGGGACTGTATCTGGAGCAGTCCCACCCCGAACATGGGGAGGGCTTTTTTTTTTTTTTCAAAGATTTCCTGCAACTTTATTGCAGGCCGGGCCATACATTAGCCCGGTCAGTGGGGTATGGGCTGGTTTAAAAAATAGTAAGTGGGGAGGACAGGACCTAGGGATTGCCTAGCACACACGTCCTGTCTCCTGGCTTTGTGGTGTGTGTGGGGAGGGCTGCTCCGTCCGTGAGGTTGTCTCTCATTCCTGCGTTGTCGCAGTTGGGTAGGTTGAGGGGAAGAGGGACTCAAGGTAGGGGCGCCCCGGCGCCCTTCTCGATCTGGGCCAGTCTCGCACTGACCTTGCCTGCCGTGGTGTCCTCCTGGGGTGGGGGTAGGGCTGCGGCTTCACAGCGGGGTGGGGGGTGGCGGGGTTGGGGATCCGGCGGCGGAGGCGCGTATTTTAGAAGGCAGTATCAAATCTCTGAGCTTAATAGAATCGCCTAGAGATAGCAGGAATATAACTATAATAAAAGGTTTGTAACTGATGAGGTTTGATGTAAATTACCATGATTATACGACCAACGTTCTCAACACTCCCTCGCACTTGCCCAACGTCAGTGTCACGGTAATGAGTTGCCTTTACTTTGTAGTTATTATTATTTTCTCTTAACTTCTGGGCTTCCAAGATGTCGTTTGTATTTTTGCTAGCCTCAGACCATTACATTTTACTTAGGTGATTCTCCCGCAGTGAAGAGAGAAGAAAACTCTTCCAGCTGTTCCACGAAGCAAGGTCTCCTCAAAGCTAAATTAAATAAATTAAAAAAATAAAAATGGTTGAAAGAAAATGGAAATATGTCCTGTAAGTGAAGATATTAACGCTTCTTTATTAGTCATCAAGCATGGTCATCATTCCCAGTAGCCTCTGTTAGTGTTCACAGATCAGCTTTCTTCAATACAATCCCGTACTTTATATTCTTGCTGCCTACCTCCAGACGATTTTATTCAGCTTTGTAGAGAACCTTGCTACTTACAAGAGTTATTCAAGGCTAAATTTAACTCCTCCAGTTCGAAATGTCTCTTCTGAGCTAAATTGCGTTGTCTATATACCAATGCTTACTTACGTTTTAAGTCGCACTCTAATACTATACCATACCTCTGCATGACCATGATGTGTTTACAGGTTAGTCTGTAACCCCAGACGGTTTTTGGTCAGCTTATGGGAGACTTTTCGAATGGGAGAGGTTAAGTCACAGACCTCTGTAGTATGGAGAGGATTTCTCATGGGTAGCACCAAATAGTTTGTGTAACAGCCTACAGGGGCCCAGAGCGGCGTACCACCGACGCACGTCTTTTGAAATCAACCGATGAATCCGGAAAATATAGTGCCATGGCCCACTGCTTAGCTTTTGTAAGCAACAGCGAAATAAACAGGAAGCGAAGAACAGTGATCACCATTGTGGAGGCGACGAGTGGTGGTGTGTCAATGTAGCGGCCGAAGCTACACGCTCGCTGTGGAGATAGCCTCGCTATATTATATTATAGAGCTCAGCGGGTTAAGTACAGCTCTCATTAACCCCTTCATTAAGATGGGCCATGCCTAAAGCGAATAAAATCCTCTGGGTAGAACAATAATAACATTAGTCCTGTGAGTGAAGGGGTTAACGGTCTCTGCGGATTAACTGTTAGGTCAACAGTCACAGGCTCGTATTATAAATGTCATTGGAGATCAAGGTAAAGAGAATATGAGAGGTAGGTTCACCGCCTCTGGCTCGCGCATGTGACGTCAAGGATAATAAGAGAGGGAGAGAGAGAGAGAGAGAGAGAGAATGGGAGCATGAAAGAAAACGAATGTAGTGGTATTCCAATGTAAACTGGCAAGTTACGGATCATTTGGTATAATATGTTTGGTGGTGCTATGCTCTGAACCAGTGATCTCTGTCGGTAATTTCAATTTTTCCTCATAATCAGCTGGCTTACAGGCACCTGTGACGTCGGATCTTGCGTGTCTGTATGACCCTGCCTATGACATTCCCATATTCTCTGAAAACAGATAGTTCTTCCTTGATGTCATATTTTATAATATCCCAAAAAGATAGCATTAATCTTTTTATTGCTCTGCATGCAGTTAGGATACAAATAAGAGTAATCCATATAGGCTGGGGAGCTCGTATCACAGGGCAGGTAGGTGAGTGACTGGTTACACTACCAGGCTGAGATCCTCAGTGTGGATTATCTGTGACGTCATGCACAGACCGAGACACGTTTTTGCTCCCCGCCCCCCGTGTTTGAAACTGTCTCATATTCTTTTTACCGTGTTGGAGATTTCGTTTATAACAGTCAGCAGTCACAGGGTCGTATTTTAAATGCCGTTGGAGGTTTTGCTTACACATCTTTTGCATTTATTATGCAAATTACACCACAATATCCTCTTCTATATTATTTAAAATGCAGTATAGTGCCCCCGGAGGCACTCAGACACCCCCACAAGGAGCAACGACAGCACGGTGGGACTCGGAGCGACAGCGGCATAAGTCCGCCCGGGCCGCACGCCTTTATGACCTGGAACTCGCCCGCTGCCACCATAGCAGGAACACTAGACTACCTTCCGGGCGAGCCTTCCCCAACCAGCTTCGGGGTGAAGCTGTCTATCCAGCTCCTGCCAGCACCTCTGAGATGGCCTGTAGCCGCTCTGAAGGTGTCTTCCTTGAGATGGCCTGTAGCCACTCGCCCCTCACTAAGGAGACGGCCTGTAGCCGCTCTGAAGGTAATAAGGAGATGGCCTGTAGCCACTCTCCCCTCACTAAGGAGACGGCCTGTAGCTGCTCTGAAGGTAATAAGGAGATAGCCTGTAGCCGCTCCCGCCTTTGTCAGAAGACGGCCTGTAGCCGCTCTGAAGGTATCCTTCCTGAGACGGCCTGTAGCCGCTCAACCCTCCTGAAGGAGACGGCCTGTAGCCATTCCTACCTTCATCAGGAGACAGCCTGTAGCCGCTCATCCCTCCTGAAGGAGACGGCCTGTAGCTGCTCTGAGGGTAAAAAGGAGATGGCCTGTAGCCGCTCCCGCTTTCGTCAGAAGACGGCCTGTAGCCGCTCTGAAGGTGTCCTTGCTGAGATGATCTGTAGCTGCTCAACCCTCCTGAAGGAGACGGCCTTTAGCTGCTCTGAGGGGAATCAGGAGACGGCCTGTAGCCGCTCCTGCCTTTGTCAGGAGACAACCTGTAACCGCTCCGAAGGTGCCTTTGGGTCTGCTGGCAGCTGCTCACTCCCCCAGGGCACGGCCAGTAGCCGCGCCCCCAGGAAGCCATGGCCAGTAGCCTGGCCCTACGGCAGGAGACGGCCTGTAGCCGCTTCTCCGTCTGAAGCTGACGCCTGTTCACCGACCCACGACCCAGAGGAGTCTCAGGCCTAGAGTAGTACTGGAGAGGCCCCTTAGTCTCCCCCGGCCTCTGCTCCCTACAACCGGATCTGGAGGAAACCCATCTGACGAACCCCGACGCAGACTGGTGCCGCAGCCCCTTCCTGTCAGCACTGCCAAGCCCTGGAGACTGCAGCCCTTGGGAACCCCAGACCGCCCCCAGGACTCCCGGGCGGGAACTCCCCATACCTCGACATCGGAGATCTTCGTCTTCCGTCAGGATCCTGAACGAAAGTTTCAGGCAGTTATACGGCCCCAGCCCTGAGGGCTGCACTCCTGTCCCCAGCCCTGAGAGCATGAGACCCTTCGCCACCCACAGCCCCGGACGAGAACGAATGCCCTTGCGCGTGATCCCATGGCCTCTGGATATAGAGGCCCCCGTTGGTGCCCAGCCCTGTCAGTAGCGGAGCTGCGACACCCCTCCACCCTTGCCCCTGACTGCCACGATGCCCAGACCCGACAGGAGTGACAGCAATAGTACAGTGTTTGCGACAAAGTGATATAAAGGCAGAACAGCGAACTAACCCTCTAATGGAAGTTAGTGATAATACCCAAGTGGTGGAATGAATAACAACTACAGTGTACAGTGTCTGTGACCTAAGGATATAAAGATGGAACAGTGAACTGCCCCAGTGATAATACCAAAGTGGTGGAGTGAGTATCAGCGACAGTGTAAACACAAATACGGCCACCCAGTGAGAGTCGAATCTAACAGGGTGAATATGCTACCATCAGAAAATACCTCCTGACACTAAGACCATAATCAGACCCCAGTGCCAAAGTAACACTCACCAGCAGGGAATAACATTAGTCACTCCACGAATATAGAAAACCCGGACTTCCCATAATTACGAACACTCTGCCTCAAGTACTATTAACTGTGACCCGAGCAGTATCCTGCATGATACTAATAACCATATCTAGACACACGAGCTTGTAATTGCCCAGTGTATTTGTATCAGTGACATCTACCTGTTGCCTTGAGTTTTTGTGTCCTACCTCTCTCCTATTTGTCTAAGCCCTAGTGACATCTACCTGTTGCCTTGAGTTTTTGTGTCCTACCTCTCTCCTATTTGTCTAAGCCCTGGTCTAGAAAGAGAGCCCCGCTATACGCTAGGCGTTTACGGGCGGGAAGCCGGACCTAAAAATACCTAGCATTACATTATTGATGCAGACTTTTTTTATTTTCAAACATACATAACATACAACATGATGTTCAGGTGCAATATGCTAAGTAAATTGCTAAAAAAAGTGCTGCGAAACCTCATTATGCTTCCTGTCGCACTCGGTTACTTTGCAGTATGTTGACCGTAGTGTGTCAGCGGGTCGGTCTTGGCCAAACGGGTACTTTTATAAGCTACGATAACATTAGGTCAGTACATGATTAATAAAATACAGTAAACACCATTTTGATAATTTAGCTATACCTAATGTACTACGATTCTATATTTATTATGGTTATGTGGTTAAGAACGTGATTACGATTTCAACAACTTCTGCCGTATCCAGTGCAGTAGCATTGTAACCAATATTGAATAAAAGTACAGTAGTTGATGCCCCGTCTGCCTAGTGAAGTAATTACGAAGATTTTACAAGAGAAAAAGTAGTTTCATTTTATAGAAATTTAGGTATTAATGTTTATTTGCTTAATAGAGCAGTTACAATTTTAACGGCTTAAATGTATCAGGTGTAGATTCCAAAGACATTTCATTACTTGCAAACTTCATTAGTACTTTGGCAGTAATAGTCTGTATTGAATCAATTTGAATACTGTTAAGTACCACTGTATACTCAATGTATCACTAATGGTGCTCCTGGTTTGCAGATGTTGCTGTGTTTGGTTCTGGGCATCAACACACTCTTTCAGAACCTTGAGAACTCTCTCCAAATCCCTGATGGTGAGTTTTGGAAACATGAGCACTCTGTATTCTCACTTTAAAAGGCATTCCAGATACAGAATATACTGTATTGGTAAGGAGCACAAGGGAAAGAGCTTCATTCGACGAGAATACGGCCCAAGCTGTGACTGGGTTTTGCTTTGCTTGTTATTTTTGGTTATTTTTAGCAGTGTTGTGCGTGTTCTTGCAGGGGCCCAGCCAGAAATATAATTTGGGGAGGGGAAGGGGGGCATAAACCTAGCCCCCCCCCCCACGCCTCGCACTTAAGGACGCACTGCGCTATACATATTCCGTAAGAGTCTATACATATTTCGTAAGAGTTCCACTAAGTTGCCTGTAGCTATTTATGCTGAAAAAATTCACTGAGAAATATGCTTTTTTTTTAATCATGAAAGGCATTGTCCATCTCTTGCATCGTAAAAGGTACAGTTCCTGCTAATAAGACAGGTCCACCAATGAAATACTGCCGAAAAGCATTAGTATACAGTATATCATCACAAACTGAGCAGTTGCATTTATTGGTTCCTCTCCTTTCCAAAAATTTCATTGTACAACTCTTTTTCCCTACTTTTAACATTATACCAATGCTGTATATGCTTTTTTTGCCATAATCCACATCACATTATGTTCTCTCTTTAGGGCATGCATCCAGCCTGAAATTGAGAAAAATCTACTTGACACTCAAAACCACCATAAATACAGCAAACTATAAATTATAGTAGTATATAATGCACGAAAAGTAGGTTTTTCCTTGCGAAAATCACAAATGAAATTGTTGTCCCAACTCTGTCTATCTCTCTATTGATAGACGCCTTAATTCCGTAGGGGGTGGCCACAAACAAATCGCCTCCACGTCGCCCTGTCCCCCGCCATTTCACTGTCTTGCTCCCATTTCACACCCACACCCCCCTCTCCCATATACCTCCCCACTCCATCCCCCCATTTTATCCTCGGCCTCCCCCTCCCTCTTCCCCCCTGCACCTCACACACTCTCCTCGTCAGTCTCTCACCCTCCATCCTCTCCACATGGCCAAACCACCTCAGTGTGTTCCTCCTAACGCTTCCTATCACATCCACACCACAGTGCTCCTTTATACAGTATCCACATTTGTCAGCCTGTCTTTCCATGTGACCCCACAGGCTCCTCTTAAATAACTCATTTCCACTGCTTTCACTCTTGACTTGTGTCCTTCCAACAACATCCAAGCTTCACTTCCATACATTAGAGTTGGTATCACAATACTGTCATGTAGTAACTTTTTCTCCTCCATGCTCATTTCCCTGTTTATTATCACTGCTTCCAACGAACCAGCAACCTTTCATCCTTCTTGTACCCTTTCAAGCACTTCACCCTCCAAACTTCCATCCATACTCATCACACTCCCCAAGTACTTAAACGTACTCACATTTTTCATTTCCTCACCATCAAACCTCACTGTACATTCACTGACTTCATCTCCCTCAGAGACCATAACTTTACTCTTCCCTACATTCACCTTTAGATTCCATTTCTTACACACTCTCCCAAACTCATCCACCAAGCTTTGCAGTTCCCCTTCATCTTCACTTAACAACACAGTATCATTTGCAAAGAACAGTACAGGGAATTTCCAAACACTACCGTCTCTCACTAGGGCCACTCCAGCATCCACTGCCCTACCTTGTATCTCTTTTATTATCCCATCCATGTACAGACTGAACAACCATGGAGACATGACACATCCCTGTTTCAACCCAACCTTCAAAGAGAAAACTTCACTCGGTTCAACTTCCACACGCACTGCACCCTTAGCACCATCATACATACTCTTCACAGCATTCAACAACTTCCCATCTCCTCCATTTATTCTTAATACTTTCCACACAATCCTTGTCTATCCACCTTGTCATATGCTTTCTCCAAATGCATGAAGGCCACATACAACTTCTTTCCCTTCCCTAGAAACTTTTCCATGAAAGATCTAAGAATGAAGAGCTGATCTACACAACCTCTTCCCTTCCTAAAGCCTCCCCATTCTTCTCCAAGTAATTCCTCCGTTATTTCCCTAACACTGTCAATAAGTATCCTGCCATACGCTTTTCTTATTACACTAAAAAGACAAATGCCCCTATGAGTTGCCCCAACTCACCCTGGGTAAAAAAAAAAAAAAATGGTGGGTGAGTCGGGACAATTGTCTATTAATCTATCAACACTGCTTTCCTGTAAAAATGCATTTTCTGGATAAATCACAAAAATCTATAACAATTGAAGAGTTCACTCACCAAGAAGTAGACCTTTAGCTCTAAAACTGACTGTGGGAGAGGAAAATTGGCAAAATGTGTATTTTCAAAAATGAAATTATACAAAGGTCAAAATGCTACCCTTTCATATTTGCACATTTTTCATGCATTATTCGTGGTTCTATAGAAAACTAGTATTAACAACATCTGTAAAGTTGGGGCAGGGCTATTGAATGGGTGCCATAAAATGGAAATGTCTTGGCATATGGCACTGCAGTGCCCACTGTTCCAACTCACCACACTCAGCACTAATGTCGATGAAAATCTATCATCTGTTAAATACTTCCCTTAGTTCAGTGATGATTAGTTTACTGCAGTGATGGTTGCCACACAGGGCACAGGTAACTAAAGCCTGAAATATATCACAAGGAAAACCTTAAGCAATCATTCACTTCCAGTTTCTGCGTGTACCTACACTTACGTAGAGCTCATGGCATGACATAATCATTTGTTATTATTACTGGCAGCAATAATATCCTCTACAATGTAATGCATTTGCTAAACATAAACTGACCTTTTAGAACTTGAACGATGAGAAGTCCAATGTACTTGATTGCTGCGGCTGCTTCTGTTTCATAATAAAGTGATCCAGGGAAACCCACGGAATACGTCTTTTCACTTCTTGTCACAGTACTGCGTGCAGGTAGTGTAATTAGCAAGTTGTATGGACTGGTCACTGGTGTAACATGATTTGATGAGAGTTGACTGATGACTGATGGCACAGGCGGGTGATGAGCGAGTGACACTCGGCTGATGGCCAGCAAGCATTGCCACGATAGTTTATTTTTCCTGCCAATTCTGCCACGTGTAGGCCTACATGCCCACAGGTACTCCCAACTAGTTAATTACATAAACCTGTTAGTAGCTTAGTTTCCCTTTTTGAAGATGGTATATCATCAGGTACATAAAAAAATTGAAAATTTCGCAGAGCGACACACGTTTCTTGCTTCCTTTCCTGTCTCTCTCCTCACCCGATTGGGCACCAACGGCTCCCCGTGTGTAAATTCAAATGTCTGTCTTGCACCTAAAGTAAAGTAAGTCTTTAAAAGTATGTGTATACAAGACTTTATACTCAGAATTGCACATTTTTTCAGTTCTCCAAATATGTGACACACCGAGTATAACACCCTTGATTAAACAAAAATTCGACATTTAAGATTCGCAGTCCATTCTTGAACACACGCGGAAATTTCGGGGGGAGGGGGGTAGGCCCGCCCCCACTGGCTGCGCCACTGTGTTCATGCCTAAATATTTCTTTACACGTATGAGTCAAGCTCATACTGTCCCGTGTATTAAACCATTTTTATCACACATATCCAAAAATTTATTAATAGTTTTGACACATTATTTCATTCAATGGTGCATTCCACTGATCAATTGCCCTATTTAGGAAACTGTATTTCCTTACATCTTTATCACCTCTCTTTTTATGCATTTTTTTTTTTCAATGACCTTTTGCTGATGCCTACCCGTAGGTTATATACTACCTCCCTTTTTATGCACTTTTTTTTTTTTTTTTTCCCCAGTGACCTCTCGCTGATGCCTACCCATAGGTTATATACTCACTGATGTCTGTTTTCTCTTTACCTGAGATGCATTTATATAGCGTAATCATGTCTCCACATTTCCTTCTCTCATAATGTTGGTAGATTCAGTTTTTCTGGCCTTTCTATATAGCTTAGATCCTTTAAACTTGTACCCATCTTGTAGCAGCCCTTTGTACTTTTTCAGTCTTGTCTTTGTGTTTTTTGAGATGACGATTCCAGACCACTGATGCATATTCCAAAGTTGGTCTGATGAATGATGTTATTATCTTTCACAGCTTGTCTTCATTTATATATGTGAATGCTATTCTCATAATATTAAGCTGTGTGTGCATGTTCCATACCGTCTCACTGATGTGGTCAGCTGGAGATAGTCCTAGGTCCATCTTTTCTGATATGTGTAGGGTTGAACTTCCTAGCACAGAATTCCAATCTGGTCTTTTTCCACTTTTACCAAACTTGATTACGTGGTATTTGTCTTCATTGGATTCCATTTGCCATTTATTGCTCCATTCATGAAGTTTATTTAATTCTTCCTGTAGCCCACCGCAAGAGTCAGTGTTTGTAATTCTCCTTTGTATTTTTGAATCATCAGCAAACATATTTAGATAGCTTCCATTTCCGGTGTTCCTGTCTGTGTCATTTATTTATACTAAAAACATAATTGGTACCAGCACTGAGCCCTGTGAAACACTGCTAGTCTTTTCCCTCCATGATGACCAGTTTCCCCTTAGTACTGTTCTCATTTCTCTTTTTCTGAGAAAATCCTGCATCTAACAGAACAAATATACCATTGATTCCTCCTTGATGGTACAGTTTCCATTAGTCTTTGGTGCGGTACTTTGTCAAATGCTTTCTTTAAATAGTTGCTGTCCACCCATCCCTCTGTTTTCTGTAGTGTTTCTGCAACTCTATCATAGTAGCTTAATAGATTTGTAACATGATTTTGCTTTTCTAAAACCAAACTGTCTTTCTGTTATCATGTATTTTCCCAGATGATTCACCCTAATTTTTCTTATTAGCTTTCCTAGTACGGTGTAACTTGTTTACAACACTGGTCAGTGATACTGGTCAATAGTTGTGTGGATTCTGTCTGTTTCCTTTCTTGAATAGGGGAATAATGTTTTCATTCTTCCAAATAACAGGTAGTTTACCTTGACTTAAGGATTCCTTGAATATTAAATATATTGGTCTACTTAACTCTTCTGCACATTCATGTAGCACCCAACCTGAAATTTCGTCAGGACCATTTGCTCTCCTTTGTCTGATTTACTCAACTCTTCCTGTACCTTTTGTTCCAATATTTGTATTTGTGGTAATATTTGTGGGCATGCATGTTCCTTATCATCTCTCTCAAAATTATTTACTTCTATAAAAACTGATTGGAAATTTTTGTTCAGAACTTAGCAAATGTCATTTTCTTGGAAACAAGATATCCCCTCATCCACGATGGACTGTATTGTATCTTTAACTTTGGTTTTGCTTCGGATGTAGCTGTATAAAAGCTTCAGTTGATCGCTACCTTTATATATAATGTCATCGTCAAACGGCCTTTGATCTTCTCTCCTTATCCTTGTATAATCATTTCTTGCCTGTTTATAGTTGTTATATGCCCTCAGACTATTGTGTCATATGTATCCTTTCCACAGCAAGTCACTTTTCTCTTCTGATTTTTTACATTCTGTATTAAACCACTTTTTTTTTTCTGTTTCTTTGTGTTGAGGAAAATAAGTTTGGACTCCTGTTTCATATAATTCACAGAATTTTCTGTATAAAACATTTATATCTTGTCCTCTAAGCTCCTTTTCCCGATCTGTTTCAATGAAGTACTACTTTAGATCATGGTAGTTGCCCTTTTTTGTAGTTTAGGCTCTTTCTGTAACTTTCATTACTGCTAACTACCGTATATCATATGCAGTCCTGAAGTTGAAATGTAATACTACATGTTCACTTTTGCCGAATGGAGAGTGATACATTGCTTTGTCGATACCATTGTCATGCCTGGTGAATATAAGATCTAGTAATGATGGATCAGATCCCCATTTCTGGTGTTTTTCTCTACATATTGTGTTAAGAAAAACTCTTGTACAAGATCTAAGAGCTTTTGATCCCAACAGCTTTCATAGCTTCTTACATTTAGGGTATTTCAATTTTTATTTGTATTGAAATCTCCAGTTCCTATAATTCTTTCAGATTTCTCTTCCATTCTATGTAGTAGTTTAACACCCGAAATGAAACTTAACAAATTAATCACTGTCCTGGCCAAGATTTGATCTCAGGCCCTCATGCTCCATAAGCATGCACGTTACCACTGAGCCAAAGCGAGGATCCCCATTTTGTCTCTGGGCATCTTGGGCATTTATAGACCCCATTACAGTAGGGCTCTTAAACCCTGAGTTGTACTTTCTGCCAGGTCTTCATATTTGCCTCTTTCCCAGGTGTTTGTTTTGGGTGGCATGTATAGATTTGCCACAGTTATTTTCACTCCAGATGTGTCCGTCTCAGATGCAATCAATTCTGCTTGTGACGGTATATCTATTTGTGTTTCTTTGACTTGTAGATTTTTCTTTGTTAATATCAGAACTCCTCCTCCTCTTCAAATTTCTGCCTCTTCTCCATATACTGTAATCCTCAAAGCTTAGGGTGTCATCTGATATCCTTGGGATGGTAATTGTGTTTCACATAGGCAGATAATAGTAGGTTCCATTTCTTTGGTGTAGTCTTTTATCTCTAATAATTTGGATACCATTCCGTCTACATTTGAGTACATCAGCTTAATCATGTTGTTTACGTATTTGACATTTGAGTTTACTACCTTCCATTTTCTTAGTCCCTGTTGCATATGTACCATTTTCTTACTTGTAATCCCACTATAGTACTTAAAAAAAAAATACCTCCTCTCTTCCTTTGACCTTTCCTCATTTTTTTGTTTTTGCATCTTCCCTCTTTTCCTTAAGTGATCCCCATTCCTCCTGAGTTAGGCATCTTTTTGTCCATACTTTTTTTTAATATCTCTTTTTCCATGAGTTTATTAGCATTTGATAGTATTTCCCCCACATTGTTCATGCTTTGGAAGGTTATACTCAGGAGCCTTAACTTATTTCCCTCATGTTTCCCTAGCCTTTTGTGTTCCTCTATATCTTAATCACAGATATCCTCTGATACTTCCTTCAGTACCATATGTTCATTATATTTACCATCTCCATTTTGTCTCTCGAGATTCTGATTTTTATTTCTTCTTCATTTATACCAGTGATTACTAGAGATTTGTTGATATCTGCCCATTCTTGACCAGTTTCGGGTTGTTTTTAGTAATTTCTTTCACATCCTTTCTAACGCTTTTTTCTTTGACTTTTGTTTCTAGGTCTTCCCTTACTTTCACCATTTCAGCATATGTAGTTTGTATTTCATCTTTGCAATTTCTCATCCTTTCGTTCACCTGGGTTATCTTCTCTTCGGTATCACTTCTTTGGTCTGTCAGATTGCTTGCCTGCCTAATTGTCTCCATATCATTTCAGAACTCCATAATACTCTCATGGTTGACAACTGTATTCGCCATTTCACTAGTCTTCTTTCTAAGTGAAACTACCTCACCTGACAACTCATCTATTGTTGTGTCTTTTTTAATTCCTGTATGATTTTTCATTTTCTTCCCTTTGCATGCATAGCTCCTTCATAATTTCATATATTTCTCTCTAAAAAGTTTTCTTCAGTTTATTCACTTTCTCTACTAATTTATTATATGTGAGGGCATTCACCATCCACTCACTTGATATAGTGCTGCTCTCGGGTGTTTGCCCTTTCCTCTTCTCCATCCTTCTTTTATTTTCATCCTCTTCTGTCTTTCTTACCTTCATTCTTTCATCGTCCTTCTGCCTACGGTTGACTGTACGCTGAATGACAAGCCAAATGGTTTCCTGTACACCAGGAAACCATTTACTTATGCTGGATGGTAACCATATAACCAACTTTTGATGCCTTGTGGTTTAGTGGGTAATTACGGCACTCCAGTCGGATTGAGCCAGTGAAGGTTTATATCCAAGGGATGGTTGTGATTTATTGCTCATGTAATGCCATTCAGGGATGAGTGAGGCTGGTCACTCTCATCATAAACGTTAAGACCATCTTGCCTAGAAGCTCCAACGCTTCTCATGGGGCAGTGTAGGATTGGATGATGATGATGATGATTCCATTTCAACCGTTGCAGGGTAGAAATAATCTTTCTGTTTTCTACCTTTATTCCTTCTTTTAACTCCTTCCATATTTCACTTTACTAGTACTGTACTCATCTTGCAGAAAGGTAATTCTTAGAATGATAACTTTTACTTTAAAAGTTGCATCTCCCTCTTCTTATCTAATTGTATCTTTTCAGGAATGAGTAAATCTTGTACTGTCCCATGTATTAAACCATTTTTATCATTCATATCCTTAAATTTGTGAATAATTTAGGCACACACTATTTCATTCGGTAGTGCATTCCACTGATCAGTTGCCCTATATGGGAAACCTGAATTTCCTTACGTCTGTATCGCCTCCCTTTTTATGTAGTTTTCTGCAGTGTCCTCTTGCTGATGCTTCCCCATAGATTATATTCATTTATGTCTACTGTATTTTCTCCCAGGTTAGAGTAGATGGAGGTTTGGGTAATGAATTTTCCATGAACATTAGTGTGCATTGTTGTAAATTTTAAGCCTCATATTGTTTATTATGATGCTTGAATTTTGTGTGATTTCAAAACTGGACTAACATGAGAGGTGTTGTATCTTGATTACAGTGCTTGATGGATTGTGCAGGATGAGAGAATAGGGGAGGAAAGCCTTAGAAAGTGGAGAGATGGAATGAGGCATAAGGGTTTGAGAGTAATTGTAGATAAAGCAAAAATGATGTTATCTAGGGCAGGTAGTGATACTATCACAGCAGGAGTGTAGCCATGCATAGTCTGCCACGAGGGTTTGTGAAATAACTCCATTTTTTGCATTGTTTGTGATAATTGAGTGTATAAGAGATGTAGTGATATTAGAGGGAGGCTGCAAAATAAAGCTGATTTTGAGTTTGTTGTATGTGAAGGAGAGCATACAGGACAGATGTGGGAAATGATTAATCTTGCTGGAGAGCCTTTTGAGTGTGTGAAGGAGTTTGTTGTTTGGGGGGCATGATAATGTGCTGAAGGGGGGGCTGGTACTAGCTCAGCAGCAAGAATGAGGAGTGTTTGGAAGAATGGCATGGAGTTGTTGCCTCTCCTGACAATGAGAGGGCTCTCCTTCTGTGCTGAGGGATTCTTGTGTGCAGCATGTGTCAGGAGTAATGCTGTTAGTGATGTAATGCTGTACAACCTGGGCAGTAAAGAAGGATATTTACAGGCTCAAATGTCCAGAAATGACTGGCATAGAGAGTTAGGATTGTGATTGAAGAATTGAGAGGAAGGGTGAGACATGAATGTATTACTGATAAAAGATGTGGTAGATTGAGATGGTTTGGACATGTGGAGAGGATGGAGGATGACAACTGGGCATGAAAAGTGAGAGGTATGAACATTGAGGGCCGAGTTGCCTGTGGCAGACCGAAAAAGCCATGGCATGACATTGTACAGTGTGACCTCAGAGATAAGGGACTGAATAGAGAGGCTGCTAGAGATTAAGCAACATGGAATGCCATCATTAGATGACCAAGGCCAATGCATGCATGTTGGAGTCTTTATAAATGAAATGAAATTACTGTATTGACAAAAATGTTAGCACATAGAAAACAGAAAACTAGGAAGCCTTTGTATTAACACTCAGTAACTGCACAGACCCCTCGCGGGTCTACAAAACACCACTTAGCAATATTTGTAAATTACTAACAGGCACATCCACAACACAAGCTGCCATTACCTCCAGCACCCAACACATCCTTTGTTTATATTTAAAAAAAAAAAAAGAGAGGGGAGGGGAGGGTGGAAAACATAGACCACTACACAAACATGAGTCACCTTACATGAACTTGCACTGAGTTCGAAAACCATTCGTCTCTGCTTAAACAGTCCTTTCCATTTGGCCACTCCAAAACAGACATGTAACATTATCAAGAAAACCAAGGACTCAACAAGCACAAAGACAGATAGCATCAGAAACCTACTGTTCACCTAAATCATATAAAACCACATGACATCCAGTCCCTCATAAACATCAGGAACCACACATTGCAGCATTCCCAACATTTGGCAGCCTGGAATAGTCATCACTTTATTGAAATCAGACACAGAGCCAACTCACCCCTCTTTTTATACTTAAACCAAACAAGGAGCCAACATACCCTTTTTAATATACTCAAACCAAACAAGGTGCTAGTACACCTTTCTTTATACAGACCCATAACACTTCTTTGTACACCATCCAAGATAGCTAAATGCCTATTTCTTAACCAAGTCACACTTCATGACTCTCTAGCTCCCTCACATGACTAGAGCATCACACTCCACGAATACCATATTAACCAAGCCCACACAACACACTTCTGATGGCATCAACTCTACAAGACTTGCACAATGTACACTTCTTACAGCAGTAAATATTAGGAAAGCCTATGATGCCATCCCCTGACAAAAACTAAACACCAAAATCTACAACACAAACATGGAGAAAACAACAAACACTGGCTGGCCAACTGCTTATCTAGTTGACAAGTGCATGTTTCACTCCAGGGCATGTAAATCTATCTGTCTGTTTATCAGTCAATAGACAGAACCATATTCCTGTAAGGGGAGGCTGTTTGTTTTTGAGTTATGGTAGTTGTTTTACAGGGAGGGACACTAACTCTCCACCAACCCACTTGTTGACATGTACAGAACACCATATGTGTTGGTTATATGGTTACCACCCAGCATTTAGAATGGTTTCCTGGCTTACAGGAAACCATTTGACTTGTCACTCGATGTAAAGCCACCTGAAAAGGAAAGAAGAGTAATAGAAAGTGACAGGAAGGATGGGAGAAATAGGGAGAGAGGAGGGCAGACACAGGGGGGAAAAAAAAAAAAGTGAAGGAAGAAGTAGGCAGCACTGCATCAAGTGAGTGGCTAATGGTTGCCACCACCTACCACACTCCAGGGCAAGTACTGTAATCACAAACACAAAATTTTTCTAACAGTGTTCCACAGGCTTGTGTTTTTTGTCCATACTATACATTCATGAAATTCCCACATCCCAGCTGCCTGCAAACTTTGCCTCATACACAAATGATGTTGCCGTAATATCCACATCCCACATTCACAGATACAGCCAGCACACTGCAACAAGTTTAGCACACTTCAGCCATGGGTTGGACACAGCAGGCTGACTGTCACTCCAGCCAAATCAGTCATGACACATAGCACCACTGTCACGGGGTTTTTAAGATAAATGCAGTATTAAAGAATAATGTTCAATAATACTGAAGAGTAGGGACAATGAATTGTCTTATGAACATCAAGCAGTGATTACTTTATGTGACTTGCTTCGCCGATTCTCTAAGAACGAGAATTTAAAAACTTTCTCAACAGTACACAGCAGAGACTAATTACTCACAAATGTTGTTTATTAGTACTGTTGGCCTCTGGAGAAAGTGACTTCACCCTTGACAATCAATAAGTAATACTATTAATGATATCAGGTTCTTGCTGATGCATTAACTCCTAGATGGCACAGCGGATATTAAGCTTAATACAAAAGACTGGCCTAAGTACCAGTAATAAATAGCAAAGCGTTTATGCAAGCTAGGAGCTGCAACTAGAATAAGCTTACTATGGAAAATAAAACACAAGTTTACATTACATTAAGCTCGAGAAAAAAGAACTGTTAAATTTATTGATTACAAAGAAATAAATTTAACGTTACATTTCAAAATGAATTCAAAATAAAGAGATCGCACTCACTCGCTCACACAGAAGCTAAACTCTTAAACCTAGGAAAATACGAAAAGAAATACTGGTCAAAGAGTGGACTAACCGGATGACTGGGCGTCGTTACTGGAAGGACACTGCACTCGCTTAAGTTTCTCGCCTATCACACTATTGTAGATGGGAATATGGCGGCGGTGGGAACTGTGTCGTAGGAAGGACACTACCACACACTACCTACTTCCGTGGCGCTCAAACCTCGACTGACCAACTCGTGGGAAAGAGGCAAGTGCTGTGGCTGCCTTACCAATGGCTAGAATGAGCGAAACACGCCCAAAATAAATCGCTCAGCGGAAGCGCTAATGTCTTGCACAAAGACAATCATTTATGACACATTGGAAAATTGTCTGAAAAACACTCCGGACTGAGTGAGCAGTTAACTGAATGATAAGCTGGGATTCCACTAGAGTTCGCGGTTTCCCACAAAAGCCAATGTCACTAGCCGACTCGTGACATTACGCCCCATCAAAAGTTGAAATTTTTTCCCAGGGAAAAAATTTCAATATACATACATATAAATCCTAACTGAGTCACACAAGATTCACACTGTGGTGTGTGTGTGCTATCCTGCTACAGGAGAAAGTCGCAGTCGCCAGTGAGCGAAAAAACCTCGTATTTACATTAATAGAAGCAAGCTTGAGGGAAAAACTCCGTGACGACGGTGAAAAATCCTGTACTCAGGTCAAACTGAGCGAAAAGTTCGCTACATTTATGTTAACAACTAATTGTTATGTAGTGTATTGTATATAATACACGATGTAGGTGTGACAGTTGTGGTGTAACTGTACCTACATGTAAAATCATGTAATACAAATTTATAGTAAATAATGACAACGAGGCAGAGAGAAGGGGTGGCAGCATGCGACAGGGACGACCAGCTAATCCGCACGGCAATGCTGCACCCACCAGCTGCACCTGTGAAAACAATCAAGGTGGAGCATCAAAAGTACCATTTCTTTCTCTCTGCCTACCAATCATTACTTATGTTAAAAAAGTACACTATTTACATTATTAACCAGGAAACGTAGGCATGAGGGTTCTTAGCGGGGGAGCTCTAACCTGGCATCCACTTCGCTCAACATGTGAGGGAACAGCACCTCAACAACATCCTATCACCCAGTCCCCAGAAGCTGGGGTGAGGGTTCAACATGCGGCGCACTTGGCCAGCATGTGAGGGAACAGCACCTCAACAACATCCCATCACCCAGTCCCCAGAAGCTGGGGTGAGGGTTCAACATGCGGCGCACTTGGCCGGCATGTGAGGGAACAGCACCTCAACAACATCCCATCACCCAGTTTAATGGTTAAACCCTAAACTTAATTAGCGAAAAGACTGGGCGTTTGTGCAGGACATCAAACGCTGCGATTTGATAAACTAACCAGGGAACATGGTCATGAGTGAAAAGACTGGGTGTCTGTGCAGGACATCAAACGCTGTGATTCGCTAATGGAACCCAGTTTACTGGTTAACTAACTCTACGCTTACGATTAATGACAGGAAGCTGAGAATCACTACGCAATCTCAGGCAGGTCACGTTTTAACACCCACCGTGGGTGTGAACACTCATGTGGATAATGTACATTCTCCGGGAATCCTCAGAGAGGCCCACAGCTCGAGACATTCCACAAGGTAGTTCATACACAGCCTCGGACTGTCTCTGCGGGGTTCTCGAACTTCCCCCTTAACTTACGGTACATATGTATGTACAGCCCCTGGACATACTGTGTCTTATGGGGCCAACGGGCGAGACATCAGGTCTGCACCCACTTCACCACTGCCCTGTCTCTCAACTGACTCAGAGATTACGTGTGTGGTTTCAAACGGCACAGGAAGGACATGTCCCTGGTTAGTGGTACGTGGACACACATTGCAGGAACGCACAAAACTGTCAATGTCTCGTCCCATCCCTGGCCAGAAAAAGTCAGCTCGGATACGGCCCTGGGTCTTCCTTTTGCCCATGTGACCTCCTGAGGCTAAACAATGACCCCATTCTAACACTGCTTGGCAGTACTTGGCGGGAACAACAAACTGCAGTCGAACCTCGCCTTCGGGTGTTCGTGACTCACGGTAGAGCCGTTCTTGTTTACGAAGTAACTTGGCTCGACCTCCTCGTGAATACTTAATCACTCGACCCTTTTGTTTCTTTCGCACGACAGCAAGTGTTGGGTCAGAGTGTTGTTCTTGAACAACAATTTGGGTACACATCAGATCTTGCGGCGATTCAATGTCACAGGGGTGACACAGTCTGGAGCCTCAGCGGTGGCTCGAGTTGCTACAGCCGAAGTCTGAGTAGCGTCATCTTCGGTGCAACTAACCTTGGCACCGGGAATATTGCCTATGATTAGATCAAATAAAGGTTCTGGCATGACAACTGCGAGTGTCGTACCAGTGTAAAATGGAGATGCCACCTGGATACGTGCCTCAGGGAACAATCTCACTGATCCATCTATAAGGTTAGCTTGGATCTGTCGACCTGTGTACTGCTCAGGCCGAACTAGACTCTGCTTGACAGAGCAACCTGAGGAACCATTGTCTCTCAGGACCTTCACAGGAATGTCTCCCACAAACCCTGGCTGAACGAGGAAGGTACTGTCACCTGTGGGAGGGCCTGTGGAGGAAGCAGCTAGCCACTGATTAGGCTGCTGAATAAATGATGCGGCAAACATGGTGCCTTGTGAACTAGATACTTGAGGGGTCGTACTCTCTGCCTGGGAAGATGGAGCATTGGCCATCTGTGGAGGAGGGTTCACTGTCGCTGTGGGACTAGAGAACTGTGGGGGAATACCTGTACTGGTAGGGACGTCACCACCGTGCTGCTGCCATTGAGGAATGAAGGCTGCGTTTGCTTCCTGCCTCCTATTCACTTGAGCTGGTACTGAAAAAGAGTGTCCCAACAGTCGGTTGCGTGGCTGATACTGCTTCTGGTTAGGGTACCTGTTGTACCTCTTCCACTCAGGTTTCTGAGTGTTTTGCCCCTGGTCCTTCCTCTGTGGTTTTGGACCTTGGCCATTATTCTGAGAATGGCCTTGTTGCTGGGGTTCAGTCTGAGACGGTTTCCCAGATTTATCAGGTTTCCTGTTCCAGGTATGCTGCTTGCGAGTTTGATACCCGTATGCAGTAAAGAATGTGTCAGCCTTCTTCACCATTTGGCTGGCATCTCTTACCTGACAGATCTTAAGCTGAGCCATAAGTTCAGTAGGCCACGACTTTTCCAGCTGCGTGCGCAGCATAAGATCAATTATCCCCTCACGCATGGAAGGAGTTTCATCTTTCTCCATCCACTCATCTAAGTAAGCAGTAAGCTGGTCAAGAAACTGAACAGCAGTCTCTTTATCCTGTAAACGCAACCTCATGAACTGACTCTTGGCGTCATCAGCTCTGAGACCGTACGCTTTGACAAGTACGGCCTTCATCGTCTCATACGTGAGATTGTCTCCACGAATTCTGTGGAGAATATCGAGGGCAGGGCCCTCAAACAGGCTAAGAAACTGATGCCGCTTAGCTGCATCATCCAGCTGGTAAAGTTGAGCCATGTCTTCAAAACGAGCTATGTATGGCTCGATTCGCTCGCCTTCTTTGTATGAGGGAAGCTTGATGTGTGGGGTCGCCATAACATGTGCAGGGAGAACGCTCGTGGAGCTTGGGCCAACTGCACCAGATGTGTCTGAAGCCAAGGAATCTCGCTTGAGCTTCAGCACTTCAAGTTCATGTTTTTCGCGTGCTTCTCGCTCGGCATGTTCGTGTTCTCGTCCTCTCTTGCGTTGTTCACGCTCATATTCGCGTTGTTGCCGCTCTTGTTCTAACTCGAGTTCGTGTTGTTTTTGTTCGTGTTCGCGCTGTTCTTGCTCGTATTTGCGCTGTTCTCGCTCGTGTTCGCATTGGATTCCACGCTCTTCACGAGAATCTTTCTCACGTTCTTGCTCGTAATTAAACCGTGAGAGGATGTAGCTTTGAATTTTTTCTGGGTCAGTGAGGCCCATATCTTTAGCTTCCTGTACATAGACATTGGCTGCCATGATGCTAGCTCAATCTAAATAACTAGCGACTCAGTACTGACTGCGATTTTTTTTGCAAAGAGAAATGCCAATAATCAAAAATAAAGAATATAGGCACAGGTTAGTGGTGACCAGTTTTATCTAATTAAACTGGTAAAGAAAGAAAATTAAACAAACAACTGACTGTCAAAACTATTATGTAAGTTAATAAAAATGAATCAATAATCACCAGTAAGGTAGTGCCTATAGACTTTAATGATAAATACCTAAGTATGAACGAGTGAGTATTATCTCGTGAATAGCTTTAGAGCTAGGAGTTAATATCCTGGCGAAATCGCCAATTGTCACGGGGGTTTTTAAGATAAATGCAGTATTAAAGAATAATGTTCAATAATACTGAAGAGTAGGGACAATGAATTGTCTTATGAACATCAAGCAATGATTACTTTATGCTGGCTTGCTCCGCCGATTCTCTAAGAACGAGAATTTAAAAACTTTCTAAACAGTACACAGCAGAGACTAATTACTCACAAATGCTGTTTATTAGTACTGTTGGCCTCTGGAGAAAGTGACTTAACCCTTGACAATCAATAAGTAATACTATTAATGATATCAGGTTCTTGCTGATGCATTAACTCCTAGATGGCACAGCGGATTTTAAGCTTAATACAAAAGACTGGCCTAAGTACCAGTTATGAATAGTAAAGCATTTATGCAAGCTAGGAGCTGCAACTAGAATAAGCTTACTATGGAAAATAAAACACGAGTTTACATTACATTAAGCTCGAGAAAAAAGAACTGTTAAATTTATTGATTACAAAGAAATAAATTTAACGTTACATTTCAAAATGAATTCAAAATAAAGAGATCGCACTCACTCGCTCACTTAGAAGCTAAACTCTTAAACCTAGGAAAATACGAAAAGAAATACTGGTCAAAGAGTGGACTAAGCGGATGACTGGGCGTCGTTACTGGAAGGACACTGCACTCGCTTAAGTTTCTCGCCTATCACACTATTGTAGGTGGGAATACGGCGGCGGTGGGAACTGCGTCGTAGGAAGGACACTACCACACACTACCTACTTCTGTGGCGCTCAAACCTCGACTGACCAACTCGTGGGAAAGAGGCAAGTGCTGTGGCTGCCTTACCAACGGCTAGAATGAGCGAAACACGCCCAAAATAAATCGCTCAGCGGAAGTGCTAATGTCTTGCACAAAGACAATCATTTATGACACATTGGAAAATTGTCTGAAAAACACTCCCGACCGAGTGAGCGGTTAACTGAATGATAAGCTGGGATTCCACTAGAGTTTGTGGTTTCCCACAAAAGCCAATGTCACTAGCCGACTCGTGACAACCACCAACAGACATGAGCCCAGATACATACACCCCTAATATCACAAATAACAATGTACCTGTGCCACACACACCCTCCACTAAGATCCTTGGAGTGACATACTGTATGATGCATGACTTACCTTCAGGAACCACGGACAAGATATCACTAGGCAATGCACCTCTCGATTCACCATGCTTTGGACACTTGCTACCTTCAGGAACCACGGACAAGATATCACTAGGCAATGCACCCCTCGATTCACCATGCTTTGGACACTTGCTGGGATAGACTTTTGGCAAGAGAAAGAAACACTCTTCCTACTTTACAGATAATGTACTGTACCTAATCAGTGATGTCCTATGCTTCCCTAGCATTGACCCCCATTCTGTCTGACACTCACTACAACACCTCACAGATCTTACAGTGCTCTGCACATCATCATTGGTTGCACCTATAACACTTCCACAGTTCACACTTTGAAAGTAAAGTCTTCCCTATTAGGGAATATTTTGACATGCTAGTCAGTTCTTCTTAGCAGTCTGTGCTAACACAGCACACATTATATGACAGAGCCACACAACACAAGTACGTTCATAAAACAGTCACCACACATCATTACTACACCCTCTTCAACATCCCACCTCCACACATTCCAATATTAGCAGTGAAGAAGCATTTACATACTCATTTCATGTGCAAGGCAGTACAGCATCTTGATCAGTACTCTATACTACAAGCCCCCCTCCTGGCATCCGCCTATCAGGCACATCCTTAAGTAGAGCTGATCATGTTCACCTATCCAGGCTTAGATCAGGACATCACCCAGCCCTCCTCAGTTATCAGCTTAGGTTTGAGTTGGGAGGAATCACAGATGCCACATGCTTTTCTTGTAGAATAGGCCCACATAACATAACACACATAATGGAACACTGCACAACACGTCACACTAAGACGCAGACATATGATCAACGGTATAGAGAATCTGTGGTCTGCTGGGCTGGGCAGACAGAAGTTGGGCAACAACATCTATCTATCTGTCCATCTATCTATCTATCTATCTACAGCCAGATGCCCTCAACCCCACAAGGGATGGCCATAAACAAATTGGCTCCACATTACCTTGTCCCCCACCATTTCACTGCCCTCCCCCAAACTTACACCCCCCTGTCTCATATACCTTTGCCCTCCTTCCCTCCATCTCATTCTCGGTCTCCACCTTACACACCTACATGCTCCCTATTAGTTTCTTACTCTCAGTCTTCTCCACATGGCCAGACCGCCTCATTGTATTTTTCTTAATGCTTTCTGTCACATCCACATCTACAGAATGCCCTTTTATTTCCTCATTTGTCAATCTGTCTGTCCATGTAACTCTACATGCTCCTCTTAGATAACTCATTTGTACAACTTTCTTGACTTGTGTTCTTCCAACAAGGTCCAGACTTCGCTTCCATACGTTAGAGTGGGGATCACAGTACTATCATGCCACAGCTTTTTTTACTTTCTTGCTCACTTTCCCATTTCTTATCACTGCTTTCAGTGAACCAGCAACCCTTCATCCTTGCTGTACCCTCTCAAGCACTTCATCCTCCAAACTTCCATCCTTACTCATCACACTACCCAAGTACTTAAATGCACTCACATTTTCCATTTCCTCACTATCCAGCCTTACTGTGCATTCATTGACTCCATTTCTCTTGAAGACCACAACTTTACTCATCCCTACATTCACCTTTAGATTCCAACAGTATCATCTGCAGGCAACAGAACAGGAAGTTTCCAAACACTGTTGTCTGTTGTTAGGGCCACTCCAGCATCCACTGCCCTACTTTGTGGCATTTATAACTCCATCCATATACAAATTGAACAACCAAGGAGACATGGCACATTCCTGTTTCAGTTCACTTAGTTCACCATCCACACACACTGCAGCCCTAGTGTCTTCATACATACTCATTATGGCATTCAGCAGCTTCCCATTAACTCCATATATTTTTTATATTTTCCACATTCCTTGTGTATCCACTCTGTCATATGCATTCTCAAGATCCATGAAGGCATCATAAAACAGCAACATACTTTCTACTGATATCCCTTTTCTCAGCAACTTATTAATTTGCCAGTAGAAGACTACAATGTTATTCCAGTATCAATTAATTCATAACTTTTTCATTTTTTTACCACTGGTGCAGAGAGAGTGACAGCACAGCCATTGCTCCAGAATTTGTAATGTTTCTTTGCAGTGCTGCTGGTGAATAAATGATCATCCAGTTTTATGCTCTGCTTTCTCCACCTTTGTGAGGGCATACCTTGGTACCAACTGTTTTACTAGGATGTGCATCACTGCATGAACAGATACTCTTAGTGGCATCAGCTTTTGGTGTTTGGTGGTGCTGAATGTTTGACCCTTAGGTCAGTAGCATCCATTCATACATTTAGCTAGTATACTTTGGTAGAATCTCCTACCAAGTCATGTAACTATGTTAACATTGACAATTGCAATAATAACAGTATTCAGATGATAAGCAGCTTCTCCTGACCTTCCTGCAGAGTTTGGTTGGCGTCGTGCAGTTCTGCGTACAAGCGTGATGGGGCTGCTACTGTTTGTGTGCGAATCCATCCCTCACTTTGGTGTGGCACTTGAGCTGGTTGGAGGCCTCTTGGTTACTCCCTTCATCTTTATTTTCCCTCCAGCCTTCTACATGGTCATCAAGGTACTGTAAAATATTGTCATACTATTGGCATACAGGTTAAGGTTTTAAGAATTATATGAGGTGATAAAGGTACTGACAACAAACTCTTTTGTTGAATAGCACTATTTATGAAAAGTCATGGTTAAAATCATCATACAGTATTTCTTTTAGTTAACTGGAAAACTTCTGTAATGCAGTGGAGTGAGGTGATTACAGAGTTGAAAGTGTGATAATATACTAAAGGTAATGGAGAGGGTCATTGAGAACATGATGAGAAACTGAACATAAATTATATGTAGTCTGATTTTTGCAGTAGCCATGGTTCAACAGTTGCAGAAGAAATACTGGTACCTTGGAAAGAACAGAACAGTGTGCCTCTGTACAATATTGTACTATATTATGTTTTTGTTTACATAGTGGAAACTCTCCTTTTCTGGATATGGCCTTGAGTATGTATTGTAAATGTTATGAAGAGGGAAGGGTTTTATATTGTGACCATTCATCAGTTCCATGCTATATATGTATGTCACTTTTTTTATTTTTTTCGTCCTCAGTATGATAGATTTTAACAATATTGGAACATCATTTCATTGATATTCTACCCATAAAGTTGAGTTGCCAATTTCTGTAATGTACACCAACGTATGGATAGATGAAGTTGTGGTACCAGTATTTAAGAATACACCCTCTACTTATACAGTAACAAGGGCTGCCTGTATACCAAATGATACTCAAACCAAAGTCCGGAATAACTGTTCAGTATAGTTATGCTGTGTATTAGGCAGTCCTCATTTGTAATTCAGCATGTGCTACAGAATATTATAACTTTTTCCATACAAATGATACTGTAAATTGTGGTTACTGGCATATCAGTTTTATAGGTAGCACTGGCACTTTAATAGGCACTTTCTCTCTAGTATATACACAGTAGTATTTTAGGCACCTAGTGGTCTGGTGGTAAAATGTCCCAGATGGAGTGGCTCACTTCCATGGGTTCCATCCCCAAAAGGTGACTGGAGGCTTTTTTTAATGCCATGAAGAGAAGCAGGCTGGTCATCTCTTTACTGGACTACGTAGCTTTGCCTTGGTCCCTGTACCTCAAAAGTGGTAAAATAGGATTGCTTGTTACCTTTTTTTTCTTTTTTTTCTTTTCCCATTCCAATATACATAAAGAATATCTAAAAGGCATCTTATCAGAGAATGACACCCAGCATTATAGCATCATTATACATAGTGCAGTACAATATGTGGTACAAATATTATGAAGAGCAAAAAGTGTCATAACTTGGTAATGTACTGAATGAGCCTCCAGGGTCACATATTCTTTGTCATAGGAGGCTTCCTATGACCTTTTCATTAGTGAATGATTTTGCATGTTTCACCTAAACATTCTCCTTTTAGATTGTATATATATATATATATATATATATATATATATATATATATATATATATATATATATATATATATATATATATATATATATATATATATATATATATATATATATATATATATAAATATATATATACTATATATATATATATATATATATATATATATATAAAGAAGTGTTGTGGTGTGGATGTGGATGTGATAGGAAGCGTTATGAGGAACACACTGAGGTGGTTTGGCCATGTGGAGAGGATGGAGGGTGAAAGATTGACGAAGAGAGTGTATGTGAGTGAGGTGAAGGGGGGAAGAGGGAGGGGGAGGCCGAGGATGAGATGGAGGGATGGGGTGGAGAGGTATATGAGAGAGGGGGGTGTGAGTTGGGAGCAGGGCAGTGAGATGGCGGGGGACAGGGCGACTTGGAGGCGATTTGTTTGTGGCCATCCCAAACGGGATTGAGGCGTCTGGCAATAGATAGATAGATAAATAGATAGATAGATATATATATATCTAAGCAAGTTGGTCCTGACGTTTAAGATGAGCGTGACCAGCCTCACTCATCCCTGAGTGGCATTATGCGAGGAATAAAGCCCAACCACCCCTTAGATATAAACCTCCACCAGCAGTACTGTACTGTGTTATAATTTCACTACATTAATCTAATGGTATAATATATATAATAATACTGTACTGTACACTAACAAACATGTCTTGAATTTGCCTTATTGTAGTGAACATAGCTGAAGTGGTCAGGCAGTCCGGACTGCTTCTGGCTTTATCAAACTTTTTCCAATACTGTATATAGGAATTTAGTCTGGTACCTCCTCAATTCCAATAAAAGGAAATGCCAGTCTATTGAAGTCCGTTATTTCGAGGTTTTACTGTATATATATATATATATATATATATATATATATATATATATATATATATATATATATACACAGTAAGACCTCACTATAATGGACTAATTGGGGTCCAGGCCATTCCAAAAAAAGAGAAATTCCGATAAAAGTGACATCTGGACCTCCCCCTGCTAATCTTGACTTTTTCCAATATATAAGACATTAGTCCGGATGGCACCAATGGTTTTTAAACTGTTTTCACTACCGTTGCAGTACTGTACTGTGGTATACTTTCACTACATTAATCAAATAGTATAAAATATATAATAATACAGTACTGTACACTGACAAACATGTCTTTCACTTACTTTATTGTGGTGAACATAGCTGAAGTGGTCAGGCAGTCCGGACTGCTTCTGGCTTTATCGGACATTTTCTGATATAAAGGAATATAGTCCGGTAGCTCCTCGAGTCCAGTAAAAGCAAATTCCGGTCTATTGAAGTCCGTTATATCGAGGTGTTACTGTATATGTATATATATATATATATATATATATATATTTCATCCATCCATCATCCAATCCTACGTTGCCCCATGAGAAGTGTAGGAGCCCGGGGCTAAGCAAGTTGGTCCTGACGTTTAAGATGAGCGTGACCAGCCTCACTCATCCCTGAGTGGCATTATGCGAGGAATAAAGCCCAACCACCCCTTAGATATAAACCTCCACCAGCTCAATCCAATTGGAGTGCCGTAATTACCCAGTAAACCACCAGGTGCCAAAATTCAGTTATATGGTTACCACCCAGCATAGCAAATGGGTTCCTGGTGTACAGGAAACCATTTGGCTCGTCACTTAGTGTAGAGTCACCCACAGGCGGAAGGAAGGGGAAAGAATGAAGGAAAGAAAGACAAAAGAGGGAGTGTAAAGTCACCTTTAGGCAGAAGGATGAGGAAAGAATGAAGGAAAGAGACAAAAGAGGGTGGAAGGAAAGAAGGATGGAGGAGAGGAAAGGGCAGACACCCAAGAGCTGCACATATAAATATATCTATCTATCTATAGATAGATAGATATGCAGTATATGTATATATATAAATATATATATATATATATATATATATATATATATAGGTAGATAGATAGATATAGATATAGATATAGATATGTCAGGGTTGGCATTGATTAAATCATATTGATTTAATCGTATGATTAAATAACTGATTTTTCTATCTAAAAGTTAACAATAAAATGTGAAGGTTTATAAAAATTGTGTATAACTTTGTGTTGGCTTTCATTTATTGAGATTCATCATTCATTGCCAGACGCCATGTATCCCAGACAGGGTGGCCAAGGGCTTAGAGTTAATTGTTTTACAGGGAGGGGCACTAATCCTCCACCAACCCCACTTGACGTAGGGATGCCAACAGCATCTGGTGCTTAAGCATTAAGTTAGCAGATTTTGGAGAATGGTGCCATTAGAAATTGCTCCATTGTATGACAGAAAAAATATTTTTACCTTTGTGTAGCTAAGTACAGTGTTGAAATTATTTGTACATTTTTTTTTTTTTTTTTTTTTTTTTTTTTTTACGTGTTCGACTTTGGGCAAAGGATCCAGGGCCTATTTCTCGGGGGCAGTGACCTGTCCCAAGGCCCAGTAGTCCTCCTACACCTCCACATGTCACCACTTTGGCGCTAACACCCACCGTCCATACTGAATACATGCTAGGGCTGTCTCATACAGGACTGGTGTATTGGTATTAGCGGGGGTATTTTTACGACATGTTGGCGGGTCATCTGGTAGATCAGGAAAGTCTGCTTTATAGGAAATTCAAATCCTTACACTGTTCCCTGCCCCAGCCGGGATTCGATCCTGAAATAATGAGTCATAAATCAAAAACCAAAGCCATAAGATTAGGTAGGCTATGCTTGGTCACTTAAGGCCATGTCATAATAATATCAGCATAAGATTTTTCTGTGTGGTAGTATAATCAGCTTTGGAATATGCTGTCTTGATTACCACTGGCAGCTCAGCCTTAACCAGTAGTGTACAGACAGGACTTGAACAGGTATGTATCTGGATTCTGGGCAGTGGCTTTCAGCCTGAACCATCAGTGGATAGACAGGACATGAAGTTAACAGTATTCAGTACACTGCTTTTGAAATATTAGCTATAGAATAAACAGAAAAATCAAATAAATAAAAAATCAAATAAACAATAAATAAAAAAATTAATTGATTTTTTTATTTAAATAAAAAAAATCACCAACCCTGTTTTATATATATCATGGTTGGTGATTTTTTTTATTTAAAAAAAAAAAAAAAAAAAATGATTTTTTATTTCTTCAATTGATTTGATTTTTTATTTGATTTTCCTGTTTATTATATAACTTATATTTCAAAAGCAGTATACTGAATACTGTTAACTTCATGTCCTGTCTATCCACCGATGGTTCAGGCTGAAAGCCACTGCCTGGAATACAGATACATACCTGTTCAAGTCCTGTCTGTGCACTACTGGTTAAGGCTGAGCTGCTATATATATATATATATATATATATATATATAATCAGCCATTGCAAGCTCACTGCTGAACAAAGTCCTCCCTCAACCTTTTCCACGAATTCCTTCACTGAGCCAGTCTCTGCCATGTTTTGCCTGCAAACTTCTCTGTCTCATCTCTACACCTCCTATCTAGCCTTTTTCTGCTACTTTACAATTTCTTGGAGTCCAGTCAGTCAGCCTCCTGCTGCATCGGTTATCCCCTATTCTTGCAACATGACTTGCCCACCTCCATTTCTGTATTTTAAAACTTCAATAATGTCTTTGACTTTAGCCTGCCCTCTCATCCAAGTTGATCTTTTCCTGTCTCTTAAAGATATTCCTAACATTGATCTTTCCATTGCTCGTTGAGAATGGATTAGTTGATATTCCATCGATTTTGTTAGGTTCCTGGCCTCACAACTGTACGTCATCGCTGGGATTATACATTCGTTACGTGCTTTTTGTTTCATACATATTGGCAAGCTACTTTTCTTGATGTCTCTATGTTTACCAAAAGATTTCCATCCAAGGTATCTTTTTATTTTGCTATCATGGTCTTTCATTAATTTTAGTACTGTATATGACCCAAGTAATTATACTCCTCGACTTCTTCAACAATCACTTCATGTATTCTGATGACACCTTTTGGTGTCTGTGGATTAAACATTAGTTTTACTCCGGTTCATCTTTAGCCTTGCTTTGAGACTTTCTCTGTTTAGGTCATTTAACAGTTCTTCCAATGTCTCTGCTGTGTCTGAGTTTAGGACAGTGTCATCTGCAAATCTTAAATGGTATAAGTTTTCTATGTCTATGTTTACTCTAGCTTTCTCCCAGTCTGTCGTTCTGAAAATCCTTTACAGACATGCTTTAAATAATTTTGGTGAAATTGTATCTTCCTGATGCACGTCCTTCTCAATATTAATTTTTTCCCAGTCTGTGTAAGTCAACTGTAGTAGTTCCATCTTTATACTGTATATGCTTTAGAGCAGTTTTACAATGTTCTCATTTACTCCTTGTTCCTGCAGTGAATTTATGACTGCTATGTGCTCCACAGAGTTGAAAGCCTTTATGTAATCAACAAAACCTAAGCACAGTGTCTTTTTCTCATTTAGCTGATTCATTGTGTGTAGATGATCAGTAGTCATATATCCACTTCAGAATCCTGCCTGCTTACAAGGTTGGTTTTCTTTTAAATTTGTTGTTATTCTGTTCGTAAGGACTTCAGTGTAGAGTTTGTAAATAACAGGAAATAAGCTAATTGGTGAATAGTTATTGAGATGTTTTAAGTCTCTTTTGTTGTAATGTAAAATAACAGTTGCATTACACCATGTTTTGGGAATTTTGTTCTTTTTTATACGCCTAGTAAAAAAGTGGGCAAGCCCATTTTGTACATCTACTTCTGCATCTGACAGTAAATCTGCAATTATTCCATCATCTCCTGGGGCCTTGCCCTTGTTATACTTTTAAGAGAAATATTTATTTTGTCTGGTGTTACCTCGGGTATTACACTTGGGTCAACTGAAAATTAGCTATTGGCACTATTGTCTTTGATGCATACAGTTCTCTGCATTTGATGACTTCACTATTTTTATCTTTCATTGATATAATATGTTGCTTTCATAGTGCCATTTTACTCAGACCTTTTTCAGATTTTTTCCTTTTTTGGTGGTTTCTTTGATCTGATCCATGATTCTCTTTCTTTTTCCATCTCTCTGTCTCTTGTTTCCTGGGTTACAGGAAACTATTAGGCTGGTCACTCAATATAGAGTCACCAAGAGTGGAACAAAGGATAAGAAAATTGACAGGAAAGATGGGAGAAATAGGAAAAGAAGGATAAAGGTGGAGGAAGAAGTAGGCAACTCTGCATCAAGTGTGTAGATGATGGGCACCACTGCTTACCACCCCAAAATACAGTAGTTGGCATAAATAGCATAAATGAGAGTATGGAGGTGTAACATGCAAAATAAATTGCTAAGGACGATGCATTGCAATATCTCCAGAGCTATATACAATATGGCTAAACTTAACCCCACAGTACAAGGCAAGTGGTCGTGTTGATGTGCGGGACGTGGTACTGGCGGCCAACATCATCTTCATTGGTGTGATGGGGTGTGTGGCGGCAACCTCGCAGAGTCTCATACAGGTGGCCCAGTTGACAGACTTTGCTCCTCCATGTTACATAAATGCCACAGGTGCTTCAGAATCTGCCAGGGAGTCACAGGTGATTGGGAGATGAAGGTTAGGGTGATTAGTGTGATACATTTAAAAACTTGCTTAACCCAGTATGGCATGATATATTTTGAAATACACTGTATGAATGCCTGGTAGTGTGGTAGCACTCTTATAATGATTACTACTTCATCATCATTGTATATCAGAACTGATTCATCAGGTTTGCCCCACAGAATATTAGAATTAACTCCTACACACCGGGGGTTTTCCGATGTCGCATGCTCTTCCCTTCGGGGGATTTTGTGATTTTGGAAAAAATACCCTTCAAACCCTAATATCTGCCAAACTATAAAAGCTAGAGAAAAAATCAAACCCTAATATCTGCCAAACTATAAAAGCTAGAGAAAAAATCAGAGATACATAAGACTCACCAACTCTTCCTCTTTCAAATGAAAGTATCCCCAAGTCTCCAGGTGGTCCTGTCGATGAGTAAGTATAAGTTTTAGTTCGAAGGGTGGCAAGAAGACACTTGCCTCTGTACGCGTCAACCGCCATTGCTTCACGCCCAAAATCATGATGGCTGTACACGTCATCTGGCGTGTAGGGGTTAAAGTACTGTATCATACAGCATTGTACTACTCAGTACTGTGCCTTCTAATCAGTGGTAATTATTTAAGTAGCTATTAATGTTGCTTTCTATCCACTTCAGAATTGGTGTGAGGCAACCCTTGATAGAATAAAACTGTTGTAGCCAAAACATGATGCAGCACACCCCTGTTATCCACTGTTGTTGATATGGAAAGTGGATTGGAAAACAGTTTATTAGATACTGGGAAGGTTATAACTTGGGTTTAGTTGGGTTGTGTTTGAGGCCAAGGGGAACTCTTAAAAAGAGAGAGAGAGAGAGAGAGGTTCCTAGATCTCCTCTGATGCCAGTCTGACTGTTTTCCCTCATTGTATCACCCATGAGTATGATAGAAAGGCTAAAAAGAGATGTGGAGTACAAGTAAGACAGTAAAGTCCCCAAACAAATGTACCTAACCTTGAATTGTGATGGGTTCTGGCAGAGTCATCATCATGGGTAGCCCCCAAGGCTGGGGGACAGGTGGTGTCCATGGGCACTCAATTCGTGTTTCCATCTCCTCAATCACTGGCTCTGTAACCTCTGTGATCCTCTTAGCACTGAGTGAGGACACCTGTTGCCCATCATGTAACAGGTCAGCAGACCTTTTGATGATGGTAGAGATGGTTGATTGGGGTATCTGTAGCATGTCAGCAATGCTACCTGCACTTTGGCCACCTTGATGTTGCCTCAGGATATCCAACTTAACTTCAAGATGCTGTACCATGGGCACTTCACCTTCCCTTTGCCAGCGGCAGGGCCGTGAGCACCGCGCTTTCTCCTAGGGCAGGGGGCTCCAAAGTGGTCAGTCTCGACCCCCAGGGGTCGATTGGACTATTCAAGGGGTCGATAGATGGCTGCGGGGTCAAAAGAGGGTCAACAGTTGCCTGGGGGCCAGTAGCGGGTTGATGAATGATGGAAGGTCAATTAGGGATCAGTCAGTCTACTAGGATCGAAAACTGAATGTGTATAAGAAATTGAAATTCAGTACATACAATATTGTGCAATAAATTATGAATTATTGGTACATGAGAGATAGGCTGTGGCACAAAAGAAAAAAGCATATAATGAATGGATGAGAAATAGGGGCATGGAAGAAGTTTAGAGAAGGAAGAGAGAGTTATATGTAGAAAGGAAGAGAGAGGTGAAAAGATCAGTAAGAGAAAGTAAGAAGAGAGTGGATGAGGAATTTGGAAGGAATTTGAGTGTAAAGTGGAGGGAATGTAAGAAAATGTTCTGGAAAGAGGTAAAGAGGGTCAGACAGGGTAGCAGTGACGTTAGTAGGGGCATGAAAGATAAAAATTGTAGATTACTAATTGAGAAGGGAGAAAAAGTGAGCAGATGGAGAGAACACTATAATGAATTGTTGAACATAGCGAATGAAAGTAATGCGGGTATAAGTGGCTGGGAGAAGGAGGGAGGTGAGATGACAAGAAGAAATCAGTAGGGTGGAAGTTTTCGTTTTCGTTTTTGTTTTCGTTTTTAAAGGCTCCAACATGCTTGCATGTGTCGGCCTTGGTCACCTAATGGCGGCTCTCCACGCTGCACGATCCATTGCAGCCTCCCTGTTCAGTCCCTTAACCCTAAGGTCACACTTAATGACCTCGTCCCATGTCTTTCTCGGTCTACCCCTCATAACCCCACCCCCAATATTAACACTTCTCACCTTCCTCACCCAATTATCATCCCCCATCCTCTCCACATGTCCAAACCACCTCAATCTACCTCTCCTCATCACAACACCAATACACTCCAGTCCCATCCTACCTCTCAACTCTTCCATTGTAAACCCAGCCCCTCCAGGCCTTGGACGCAGGGACGCACTGCACATCCACCTAATCATTGTCATTTCTGTACGTCTGAGCCGGCGAATGTCTTCCTCCTTCACTGCCCAGGTCTCACTGCCATACAGCATTACACTCCTAACACACGCTGCATACAAAGACCCCTTAGCACGTAGGGAGAGCCCCCTCAATGTCAGTTGTGGAAGTAATGAAGAAAGTCAAAATGGGGAAAGCCCCAGGAATTGATGGAGTGTGTGGTGAAATGCTGAAGCATGGGGAAGAGATAGTAGTAGAATGGATGTGGAAGATGTGCAGTTTGGCCTGGGAGGAAGGTAGAGTCCTGGAGGATTGGAAGTCAGGTATAATTATTCCCTTGTACAAAGGGAAAGGGAAAAAGAACTGTCTTCTTAGTGTAATAAGAAAAGTATACAGTAGGATACTTATTGACAGAGTTAGGGAAATAACAGAGGAATTAGTTGGAGAAGAACAGGGAGGCTTTAGGAAGGGAAGAGGTTGTGTAGATATTCATTCTTAGATCTTTAGTGGAAAAGTTTCTAGAGAAGGGAAAGAAGTTGTATGTGGCCTTCATGGATTTGGAGAAAGCATATGACAGGGTGGATAGGCAAGGATTGTGGAAAGTATTAAGAATATATGGAGTAGATGGAAAGTTGCTGAATGCTGTGAAGAGTATGTATGAGGGTGCTAAGGCTGCAGTGCGTATGGATAGTGAACCGAGTAAGTTTTTCTATTTGAAGGTTAAGTTGAAACAGGGATGTGTCATGTCTCCATGGTTGTTCAGTCTGTATATGGATGGGGTTATAAAAGAGATACAAGGTAGGGCAGTGGATGTTGGAGTGGCCCTAGTGAGAGAGTGTAGTGTTTGGAAACTTCCTGTACTGTTGTTTGCAGATAATACTATGTTGTTAAGTGAAGATGAAGGGGAGCTGGAAGGCATGGTGGATGAGTTTGGGAGAGTGTGTAAGAAACGGAATCTAAAGATGAATGTTGGGAAGAATAAAGTTATGGTCTTTGCGAGAGGTGAAGTCAGTGAATGTACAGTGAGGTTGGATGATGAGGAAATGGAAAATGTAAGTACGTTTCAGTACTTGCGTAGTGTGATGAGTAAGGATGGAAGTTTGGAGGGTAAAGTGCTTGAAAGGGTACAACAAGGAAGAAAGGTTGCTGGTTCCTTGAAGGCAGTGATAAGAAACAGAGAAGTGAGCATGGAAGTGAAAAAGTAAATACATGACAGTATTGTGATACCAACTCTAACGTATGGAAGTGAAGCTTGGATGTTGTTTGAGAGACATAAGTCAAGAGTGAGAGGAGTGGAAATGAGTTATTTGAGAGGAGCCTGTGGAGGCATATGGAGAGAGAGACTGACAAATGAGGATGTGAAGGAGCGTTGTGGTGTGGATGTGGATGTAATAGGAAGTGTTAGGAGAAACACATTGAGGTGATTTGGCCACGTGGAGAGGATGGAGAGTGAGAGACTGATGAGGAGAGTGTATGTGAGTGAAGTGGAGGGGAGAGAGGGAGGGGAAGGCCAAGGATGAGATGAAGGGTTGGATTGGAGAGGTACATGAGAAAGGGGGATGTGAATTGGGAGCAGGGCTGGGAAATGGCAGGGGATAGGGTGACATGGAGGCGATTTGTTTGTGGACACCCCTTAAAAGAGATTAAGGCATCTGGCAGTCGATAAGATAGATAGATAGATGGTACATGAGGTATGTATAATTAGTTGTTATCATGTATTTTAAATCAGTTTTATTGAAACAAAATGGTATCTTAAAATATCTGTCATTAATCAAAAACTTATGACATAACCACACCATTGTGATGTCTCTTTCACGTCGATAAATTACTTTGATTTTCTATAGTCATATGCACAATTTCTACTATTACTGGGTAAACATATCAGTTACTGTACACAAGAGATCTTCCTAACTCTTGTCCTGTTAACTTTATATATATCTGTACCCTGCCCCTCGTACCTCCCACCCTCCTCGTCTCTCATCTTCCCTGTCCCAGAAAGGATGTTCATACATGTAGTATTCCTGTTCATTTCCCGTACTGAGCATACTCCCCCCACCACATGTGAACCCAGACTCTGGACTCTGGAGAACCAGTACATTTTCAGCACCCATAGCAATAGGAGTGGTGTCAGTGAAGTGATTTCTGTGCCTTTATCAACAAAAGTAATGGCAGCTTCTGATACCAAGAGGAAGTACCGACAATATTGAGAAGAATATTTGAAATTTGGATTTATCTCTTCGTTTACCAAGGAAACAATGCCTATGTGCCTATTGTGTGAAAAGACTTTCAGTAATGATGCCATGAAACCTGCAGATATGAAAGACCATATTTAAAGACTTCACTCTGATAAGAAAAACAAAGATCTTGATTTTTTTAAGGCACTGAAAGAAGATTTTTTTTTTTTTTTTAAACCAAATTTAAAGATATGATTTAGTGAGTAATTATGGTGCTCCAACCGGGTTGAGCTGGTGCAGGTTTATATCCAAGGGATGGTTGGGGTTTATTGCTCATGTAATGCCACTCAGGGGTGAGTGAGGCTGGTCACTCTCATCTTAAATGTCAGGACCAACTTGCCCAGCCCCAGACTCTTACGCTCCTCATGGGGCAACGTAGGATTGGATGACTGATTAATAAAGACATTTTTCAAAGTACATTGCCTGCCTATACAGTAATCCCCCATGTATCTGGATGTCCATTTTCCGAATGATCCATAACCCAGACACTGTCATCTGGCTGTATTAAACATTATGCGAATATTTTTCCATTTTATCCAGACAAAATGCATGCATCTTGGTGGAAATTATGGCTGCGCAAACATTTTTGACTGCTCAGGCGGGAAGATACCAGTGGCGCCACGCTGTCTAGCTCGCTAGTTCATGCAACGTCCGCTAGAGACCCCTTTAGTCGTTCCCATTTCCTGTGGTGACCGTAGAGTGAGCAGCTCTTCTTGGACAGTTGTTATGTTATGGCGGTGCTCTTGGTGGCTTTTGTGGTCATTTCCTACCTGCTTCAAGCCATGCTGTTCCTTGCATTCCTCTTCCTACGGTGTGCGATGATGGCCCCTCCACCAGAGGAGGGTAGTGCTGACTCTGGAGAAGAAGCGAGAGATGCTGGGTAAGCTTGATGGTGGTTGGTCAACTTCCTGCATGTAAAAGGAGTACTACCTGGCCCACTCGACCCTACATGACATCAAAAGTTCCCATTACAAAGTCACCCATTACATGGCAGACTTTGGCGTGAAAAATAGATGCATTGCCGAATGGAAGACAATGGGCTTCCCCTGGCATGCTGATGTTGACCACTCAACATTGATCTGGCACTGCCAGCAACAGGCTGCATGTGTACTAGTGTGTAGCACCGAGTTGAAAGCCGCTGCCGAAAAGTTTGCCCATCTTCACAACATCCCCAACTTCAAGGCAATCGAAGGTTAGTTGTTCAGATTCCAGCTTTACTTGACCTTACAAAGCGTGAGGCTCTTAGCAAAGTTTTGGATGCTAATGAGGAGGGAATGGAGGAATTTTGTCAGAAATTGTTTGGCTTGATTGAGAAGGAGGGCCTTACTCTCAGTCATGTATATAATGTTGGTGAAACTGGCCCCTTCTACTGCTCGGTGCCCACAAACACCCTCATAGATGAGAAGGAGAAGCGGGTACCTGGCCACAGGTTGTCGAAACAATGGGTATCTGCTTTGTGTTGTGCTAATGCTAATGGGACGCACCGGCTGAAGCTCATAATTGTTGGTAGGGCAAAGGAGTCCTCCTCCCCCTTCTTCTTCTTCTTCTTCTTCTTTTCTTTTCTTCTTCTTCTTTTTTTTTTTTTTTTTTTTTTTTTGCAAGCAAGAAGGAACCAAAGGCCAGGATCCTGCAAACCATTCCTTCCAAGAAAAAAACAACCGTACAACAGAGCCAAATTCAAGATCCGTTCATTTCGAGATGCCTGGACACACTGCGTTTCAAAGACTGGAGATCATAGGAAGTAGGAAATACAGACAGAGGGAGACAGTGCCCGAGTTGACCTGTTGCATAAATGAAGTACTGGGAGTAACAGTTAACTCTTGCATTAGAGAGTTGGACAGAAAAGGGATGAGAGTTTGTTGCTAGACGGTTGCTACGCACCCGTCATAGAGGTGGAGGAATGCACGCAGACAGTTCAGAGGAGCAATGACCATTGAAGTAATGATAGAAAAGAGATAAAGATGCAATAGTGCGGCGAGCAGACTGAGGTTGAAGGGAGCCAGTAAGAGGAGGAGAGTTAGTGAGACGAAATGCCTTTGGCTCCATCCTATTGAGAAGAGCTGTATGTGGGGAAGCTCCCCACACATGAGAGTTGTACTCTACACACCGTGTATAAAGTCAACAACTATGCAGGGGTGAAGATGGTATGGAGTTGGCTTAGCACATCTAATCTCTTGGAAGCAGATTTTACAAGAGATGTAATATGATCTTGCCAAGATAAGTCCTGAGAGAATGAAACCCCAAGTTTTTTTTTTTTTTTTTTTTTTTTTTTGTGAGGAAGAAGGAACCAAAGGCCATGAGCCTGCAGTAACAGCTCCCTCAGAGAGAAAAACAAAATACAATAGAGAGCCAAATTCAAGATCCGATCATTTTGAGATGCCTGGACACACTGCGTTTGAAAGACTGGAGATCATAGGCAGCAGGAAATACAGACAGAGGGAGACAGTTCCAGAGCTGACCTGTTGCATAAATGAAAGACTGGGAGTAACGGTTAACTCTTGCATTAGAGAGTTGGACAGAAAAGGGATGAGAGTTTGCTTCCAGACGGGTGCTACGCGCCTGTCGTAGAGGTGGAGGAATGCAAGCAAACAGTTCAGAGGAGCAGTGACCATTAAAGTAGCGATAGAAAAGAGATAAAGATGCAGCAGTGCGGCGAAGAGACAGAGGTTGAAGGGAGTCAGTAAGAGGAGGAGAGTTAATGAGACGAAAAGCCTTTGACTCCACCCTATTGAGAAGGGCTGTATGTGGGGAGCCTCCCCACACATGAGAGTTGTACTCCACACAGGGGCAGATAAAACCCCTGTATAGAGTCAACAATTGTGCAGGGGTAAAGAAAGAGCGGAGTCAGCTTAGCACACCCAATCTCTTGGAAGCAGATTTTACAAGAGATGTAATATGATCTTTCCAAGATATGTCCCGAGTAAATGAAACCCCAAGCATGTTCAAGGATGATGCAGGATTAAGCTGAATATTATTAAACATTAATGGGTATACCTGTGGAAGATTTTGTCAGGTTGATAGGTGTAAGAACTGAGTCTTAGATGCATTAAAAACAACCATATTATTTTTACCCCAGTCAGAGATACGAGCCAAGTCAGACATTAGGTGTGCCATAGCCTCATCCCTTGTTTGTTGAAGCAACTGTTGAGATGGGCGTTGCAGGAACCGAATGGAAAGGTGAAGAATGGAGTCGTCAGCGTATGAGTGGATAGGGTTAGATGTACAGCTTAGAAGATCATTGATGAATAAAAGGAAGAGAGTTGGTGATAGGACAGAGCCCTGAGGAACACCACTGTTGATAGATCTAGGAGAAGAACGATGGCCGTCTACAACAGCGGCTATAGAACGACCAGAAAGGAAACTAGCGATGAAGGCACAGATAGAAGGATAGAAACCGTAGGAGGGCAATTTGGAAATTAAAGATTTATGCCAGACTCGATCGAAGGCCTTTGAGATGTCAAGTGCAATGGCAAAGCTTTCGCCAAAGTCCCAAAAGGAGGATGACCAGGAGTCTGAAAGGTAGCTGAGAAGATCGCCAGTGGAGCGTCCCTGACAGAACCCATACTGACGATCGGAAAGAAGGTTGTGATAGGAAAGATGCCTTAAAATTTTTCTATTGAGAATTGACTCGAAAACTTTTGAAATACAGGACATTAAAGCAATTGGACGATAGTTGGAGGGTTGGGAGTGGTCACCCTTCTTTGGGACTGGCTGAATGAGAGCAAACTTCCAGCAAGAAGGAAAGGTACAAGTTGACAGACAAAGGCGAAAGAGTTTGCTTAGGCAGGGTGTAAGCACAGAAGCACAGTTCTTGAGAACAACAGGAGGGACCCCATCAGGCCCATATGCCTTGTTAGTACTGAGGCCAGTGATGGCAGAAAATACATCAACTGAAGAAATTATAATGTCAGCCATGAGGAAGTCAGAGGGGGGAAGTGATGGAGGAACAGCACCAGAATCGTCTAAGGTGGAATTGGAGGAGAAAGTCTGTGCGAAGAGATCTGCTTTATCAGTAGAAGAAATAGCTACAGAACCATCAGAGTAGAAAAGAGGAGGGAAGGATGATGAGGTAAAGTTGTTAGAAAGATTTTTGGCAAGGTGCCAGAAGGAGCGGGAAGAATTCGAGTTGGAGAGTTGAGAGCATTTAGTATGGATGAAATTATTTTTAGTAGAGCGAAGAACAGACTTAGCACGATTTCGGGCAGAAACGTAAAGATGATGTGATTCAGGGGTGGGTTGGCTCCGGTACCTTTTGTAGGCCCTCTCCTTGTTGCGGACAGCATTAGAACAAGAGTGATTAAACCAAGGCTTTCTTGCGTTAGTCAAAGGATATGAGAAAGGAATGTATGCTTCCATGCCCGAGAGAATAACCTCCGTAATGCGCAAGGCACACTCAGATGGCTCCTGGCCACGGAAGCAATAATCATTCCAGGGAAAATCAAAGAAGTACTGCCTGAGGGCCTCCCAGTACGCGGCTCCAAAATGCCACAGACGATGTTTCCCTGGAGGGTCCACAGGCCGTACCGGAGTGATAGGACAGGTTAAGGTAATAAGGTTGTGATCGGAGGAGCCCAACGGAGAGAGAAGATTAACAGAGTAAGCAGAAGGATTAGTTGTGAGGAAGAGGTCAAGTATGTTGGAGCTCTCTCCAAGGCTGTCAGGGATACGGGTAGGGTGCTGTACAAGCTGCTTTAGGTCATTAAGGATAGAAAAGATGTAGGCTTGTTCACCAGGTGGATCCGTGAAAGGAGAGGAGAGCCAAAGGTGGTGGTGAACATTGAAATCTCCTAGAATGGAGATTTCAGAGAAAGGAGAAATGGATAGAATGTGTTCCATCGTAGAAGTAAGATAGTCGAAGAATTTTTGATAGTCAGTAGTATTAGGGGATAAGTAAACAGCACAGATATATTTAGTCAGAGAATGACAGGAAAGCCGAAGCCAGAGTGTAGAGAATTCAGAAGAATCGAGTTCAGGAACACGAGAGCAAGATAAGTCGTTGCATATATATACACAACAGCCACCTTTGGCTTTGAAATGAGTATAGAGAAAGTAGGAGGATACAGAAAAGGGTTTGCTGTCAGTTACCTCAGACAGCTGAGTCTCCGTTAGAAAAAGAAGGTGAGGTTTAGAGGAGGAGAGGTTGTGCTCAACAGAGCGAAAGTTAGAGGAAAGGCCGCGAATGTTGCAGAAATGAAGAAGAAGAGAGTCAGACAGTGGTTCCAGGCACCTCGAGTCGTCATCGGGAGAGGGGCGGATGGTGGGGGCATTTATGGTCCCCCCCCTGGGGACTCCGAGGCTGTGTTGTGACGCCATGATTTTTGATTTTTGGAAAAGGAAGTGTAGTGTGTACTGTGCATGTAGTTTGGTGTAGATAGTTAGAGAAATTTGTACTGGAGAGCATGCTGGCCTACTCTCTGTGTAACTGAGACACTGAAAAAGTTCAGCAAAGGGGGATGGTCAGGAACTAGTCCTGAGGGCTGATGAAACTGGAGCTCCAGCACTCCCTGTCATCAGCTTTCCATCCACTTCGGGAGTGCTGCCCTGCTCGACTGGTGCTACAGTCTACTCCTCAGTATGTTTAAGGATGATGCAGGATTGAGCTGGATATCATTAAACATTAGTGGGTACTCTTGTGGAAGATTTTGTTGAGTTGATAAGCGTAAGAACTGAGTCTTTGATGCATTAAAAACAACAAGAGTGCCATTGCCTTCTTGGGCAAATGGATCTCTTTCGTGTTGTGTGGAACCAATCTATGAAGGCTTGGTTTACCTCCAAGATCTTCACAGATTGATTCCACAGGCATTTTGTCAAGGAGGTCATCCATTCTCAAATGGACCTTGGAATCCCTCGTGACCAGGTGAAGGGTCTTCTTCTCCTGGACAGTGTTCGTGCACATCCCTCCAAACAGTGGTGGGCATGTTAATGAAAAACGTTAGTTTCGGTGACCGCTAAGCCATCAAGTAGCCTCAATGAAGGTAATCTACTAATTCTGCCGTTATATTTGTGGAAATTAACTGTTAATTCTTTAATCCTCTAGTTTTTAAAAAATGTTAACATGGCTAATCACTAATTTGATAGTCCACTAATCTGCAACTTGCTAATTTTTGTTTTTAACATATGAAACTTGGTTTTCCTTAATAAAAGACACTCTTAACCATAGAACACAAACCCTTCTTTCTAGTAACACTATCTTAAACCCCGGGTGTTTTTCACCCAAAATTGGAAAATTGGAAAAAATACTAAATACAGAGCTTTGATAAAATAAATGTACAAGAAGGAACTTTAGGCTTTGTACTTAAGTTAACATTACAAAGGATTGAAAATCACATCACTTTGTTATGGAAACTGAGTAATAAAAAAAGTGACTAAAAGTAGGGAAATTTTGGCTTGTTTCACGAAAAAAACACCCCCCCCCCCCAAAAAAAAAAAAAAAAAAAAAAAAAAAATCAGCATGTGCCTTAGGAAAACCTCCCACGTCCTCCCAGGTCCTTTGGAACACCACTGAAGAGGTTGCCATGCCCCTGCTGCTGTGGTAGAAACCTGATGTTCACTTTGGTTTTCAGCCTTTGCACATACGAACCAAGGCCTATAGCCGAGACCCACGTGCAGACAGTGATGGTGTATCCTTCCTCTACCATAACTGGCTGCCAAATGAAGCTACTGGAGGACTGGTAACCCTGGGAGCACAGGAACCATACACAATGGCAATGACGTCATGTGGGTCAGGTGGAATTCACCCCGGGTTTGTGTTCTAGAGTTCTATCTATCTATCTATTGCCAGACACCACAATCCCGCAAAGGGTGGCCATTTGACACTGAGTTAGTTGTTTTACAGGGAGGGGCACCAACCCTCCACCAACCCACTTGTTGACACGTAGGGAGCACGTATGGTTTGGTTATATGGTTACCAACCAGCATTGTAAATGGTTTCTTGGCTTACAGGAAACCATTTGGCTTGTCACTCAATGTAAAGCCACCTGTAAAGGAAAGAAAAGGAATAAGAAGTGACAGGAAAGATAGGAGAAATAGGAAGAGAGGAGGGCAGGCACAGAAAAAGAATGATAAAATAAAAGCTAAAAAAGTTTTATTAATATCCGAAAATATTAAAAAAATAGTTAGAATTCAAAATTAATAGAAATTCAAATATACACAATCACTCAATTAGGTTATCACTGCTCCTTCTCTACTTCTTCTTTAAGTCCTTCCTCACAGGCAGATGCTTGTTCTCCTTCATAAACATCACTTACAGACAACTGAGACAAGGGGATAGAATCTTGCGATGTACTTGATTGAGATGCCATCACTATGAGTGTAAGATCACTCCACAGTCCAAAGTTCTGTTGGCACAGAGTCACTTCGACCTATTGCTTTGACGATTGAAATTATGTAAAACGCTTCTGACCTACAGTGACCTGTAACAGAAAATAAATAACTGATTACCGGAAATCAGTGGAAATATTAACAGAAGTTAACGATAATCCATTAACTTAAAAAAAATTAGCAGATTAATGCATTGACAATAAAATTAGCTCCAGTATTAATGGATTAACGATTAATGCATTAATGCCCACCATTGCCTCCGAGAAGTAATTGGTTACATTAGGTGAATGTTTTTGCCACCTAATACCACTGCTTTGATTCAACCAGTGGACCAGGGTGTTATTGTGGCCACGAAGAGGCTATACCAATGGAGGTTCATGGATGAGGTGATGGTTGTTCTCGAGGACAAGGACAAGCAGAGTCAGGGGCTGGACACGCGAGGGCAGAGGACACTGGAAAATCTTTGACGTTACAACCTCAAGTCTGCAGTGTACAGCTGGGCAAGTGCATGGAAGGAAGTCTCCTTGAAAACCCTGAAAAGTGGTTGGTCTCGTCTCCTTCCTGGATACCAGAGCAGACTTGACTTTCTGGGCCTTGATATGCATGACTTCCACACCCGCCTTCGTAATGCAGGCAAGGCTGTGGATGTTGATGACGTGCAGGAGTGGTTAGATGAGGATGGGGGTGATCTCGAACTTCAGGTTATGTATGGTGTCGAGATCACTGCTTCTGTTGCTGCTGCTCGGTCAGAAGAGAGCAATGAGTATGAGGTGGACATGTAGAGGTGTGCGGTATGTAGGAGGACTACTGGGCCTTGAAAGCAGGCTGTGAAGCCTATGCCCAAAGTCGGTCACATTAAAAAAAAAAAACTGGAGAACTGCAGGACTCTTGCCATCCTTGGCCTGAGCACATTCCAGGCAAACCTCGAGCAGGTGCTTGAGTATGCTGAGCACCTGGATTGTGACAAAGAGATGGTGCCTCTTTGCTGTGTGGAGGATCTGCGTTCTGTGTGGCAGAGTGTCATCCGATGCCTGAATCATCACTCCTATCGCCAGTCAAAAATTGACTCCTTTTTCAGGCCTCTGACCCCTGCCCTGTCCACCTCTTCTGTGTCACCATTACAGTGTTAGAGCATGCCTTCAATGACAGAACCACATCCTAGCACGTCATCAGCCATTGTGTCTCCCCATGGGCTTGAGTTTGTGGCTGTCTTCAGAATCACCTGAAGTGGGCAGTCCATCATGTCCCACAGCCGCTCCCCTGGGCCGACTCCCAGAGCTCCTCCCTGATGCTAACTGCAACGTAGTTCATCAGGGTACACCACAAGACCAATAGGGAGCTACTAGACCACATGGGATGTACTATGCAGTGCAATAGCTTTACCATCCTTAGTGCAACAGTCAGAGTCAAGGAGCTAGTGGGTTATGCAGCACGACGCCCTGCGAGTTGTGAGTGTTGATGTTGATTTTATTCTAGCTTACTGTATTGAACAGTGATTTTATTCTGTTTTACCATGATTTCATTCCATTTTACCATTATGTTTTGTGTGTCCACTGCATTTTTCTTGTGTAGCCATTTTTTTTAATGTTTTTTTCATGTCACTGCAGGGTATGGCCCTTCACTGGTGATTGCTTGTGTGTGGTTGAAGGATCTGCATGACCATGGTAATTGCTTGGCTGTGGTTTGTAGGTCTGCTTGACCAGATCGAATAGTGTAAAACAACAGGAAGAAGTGTTGTATGATGTACTGTAGTGGCCTTTTACAATGGTTATGTATGCAGGGGGGCCAGGGAAGAAGTCCATTATCCGGACGAATCCACTTTCCGGACATACCTTTGGCTCTGTTACATCAGATAATCAAAGGATTGCTGTATTGATAATGGAGGACTGAAGGCATCATACAGTATGTGCCTCACCACAGCAAAGAAAGGAAAATTGCCTACAGTTGATGAGATCATAATTCCAACAATTACAGAGATGATTGAAACTGTTATGAAGAAAGACTCTCAACCTGTCTTAAAATGTCAGCAACAACAAATTATTGAGATTGCTGATGATGTGGAAAAAACTTCGACAGCTGAGCTTCAGCACTTCAAGTTTTCTCTCCAGCTCTTTGATACTAACTTTCAGCAGTTTAAATATTCTTATGGCCTATGTGAGGTACAGTATTACAGTCCAAGTCAAAAGTGCAGTGTTGACAAATTTTTGTTTACCAAGTATCTTAAAGCTGGTGCAAAAGGTGAGACAGTTTTTTGGTGCTTGGAGGAGCACAGTATACCCATCAGCAGTATTATGCAGTGGCTACTGGTGTTGCATCAGCAATGGCTGGCCACTACAGAGGATATGCCACTTTACCTACTTGATGTATGTACTATTCATTGTGTATTACACAGACACCATCTTTTAGCCAAAAAACTCACTGGTGAACAGTGTGATGCCCTGAAAGTGTGTAACAGAACAATTAATAAACAGAAAGTGCCTCCACTCAACTTGCTATTGTTTGCAATGCTATGCGAAAAGAATAATGAAACTCTGAACAAGTTACTTTTGCACACAGAGGTAAGGTGGATGTCTAGGGGTGGTAGCTTGCAAAGACTTGTAGACCTCAACAGCTCAGCTCTGCAGTGTCTGACAGATGTAAATCCATCATTGTTTGAAGAGTTATAAAGTGTAAGAATTCTCTCTCCTATTTGACAGACCCATAAGCAAAAAGTTTAATGAAATACAGGTTGTCCCCTACTTACGAATGGTTGACTTACAAATTTTTGACTTTACAAATTTGTACTTTCAGTAAAATATTCAATAAATTACTTGGAATTACATGAGATATTCAACACTTTATTATGAAATAGGCCTTGTGTTAATTATTTTGCCCAACTGTAGGCTAATGTAAGTGTTCCAAGCATGTTTAAAAGGATTGGTAGGCTTGGCTAGGTCATGTTCAGTTGTTACATGTATTAAATGCATTTTTTTTACTAAAAAAAAAAAAAAAAAAAAAAATCGACTTACGAGCAGTTTCTTGGACTGTAACCCGTTTGTAAGTAGGGGACAGAAATGTCTGCAGGGTAAAGATGTTACAATTATTCAGGCCTGGACAAATCTGTCAGGCTTCCAGGCCAAAATAAGGCCTGTTCAAAGCTTCACTGGCATATAGAAATTTTCAGAATTTTTCGAATGTATGGCAGTTGGAAGAAAATGAATGGCAGTTGGAAGAAAATGAAAACATTTCAGATAGTGACCTGGAGATATACAGTACATGACACACCTTGACAAATTAAGGGAAGACTTTAAAGTGCACTTTGAGAACCTGGAGAAAATGCACAGGCCTGACTGGATTATTACACCTTTTGATTTGGAAATAGAAAATGCAGACATTGACTCATATACAGGAAGAACTCATAGAAGTGACCATGGGCCTTGAAGCAAAAGCATTGTTCAGACGTAAAATGTGATATAAATACTGTTGCTAAATACATGCAGTTTTGTGCAGTGGTTGAGCCATTTTTACATGCATTAACAAGTTCTTACATGGTTGAGGCTGCTTTTAGTCATGCAAATGCACGTCTAACAAAGCCGAGGAACAAAGTGACCTTGGAAGAGCGTGGTGACTTATGACTAAAACTCACCAGTCTCCAACCAAGTCTAGTATACCGTACTATATATGTTAATACTTATCACACACATCTTTCTCGTTAATGATATCAACAATTTCAGTTATAAAAGTATGTTAAATCTTTTATTTTTTTCCATCCATCCATCCATCATCCAATCCTACGTTGCCCCATGAGGAGCGTAGGAGACCAGGGCTAGGTAGTTGGTCCTGACAGTTAAGATGAGAGTGACCAGCCTCACTTATCCCTGAGTGGCATTACATGAGCAATAAACCCCAACCATCCCTTGGATATAAACTTTCACCGGCTCAATCCGATTGGAGCACAATAATTACCCACTAAACCACCAGGCGCCAAAATTTGGTTATATGGTTACCGCCCAGTGTAGTAAATGGTTTCCTGGTGTACAGGAAACCATTTGGCTTGTCACTCAGTGTAGAGTCACCCACGGGCAGAAGGAAGAGGAAAGAATGAAGGAATGAAAGACAGAAGAGGGAGTGTAAAGTCACCCGCAGGCAGAAAGACGAGGAAAGAATGAAGGAAAGATAGACAGAAGATGGAAGGAAAGAAGGATGGAGGAGAGGACAGGGCAGACACCCGAGAGTAGCACTACATTGAGTGAGTGGATGGTGAGCGCCCCCACCTTTTTTATGTGAAATATAACCAATTGTTGGTGAAGTCACATTATTATTATTATTGTTATTGTTATCATCATCAAGGCTAGCTCTGTGGCTAGAGTGAGGAGTGGTTGGAAGAAGTACAGGGAGTTGTTGCCCCTCCTGACATTGAGAGGGCTCTCCCTCCATGCCAAGGGATCTTTGTATGCGATTATGTTAGGAGTGTAGTGCTGTACAATATGGTAGTGAAACCTGGGGAGTAAAGAAAGAGAATATTCGTAGGCTCAGACGTACAGAGATGACAGTGAGTAGGTGGATGTGCAGTGCATCCTTGAATGTGAGGCCTGGGGGGGCTAGGTTTACAGTGGAAGAGTTAAGGGGAAGGATGGGATTGGAGTGTTTGGTGTTGTGATGAGGAAAGGTAGATTGAGGTGGTATGGGCATGTGGAGAGGATGGGGGATGATTGGTGCAGAAAGTGAGGAGTATTAACACTGGGGGTAGGGTTGTGAGAGGCAGACCAAAAAAGACCTGGGGGAGGTCATAGAGTGTGACTGACCTCAGGGATAAGGGACTGATTAGGGAGGCTGCCAAAGATCGAGCAGCATGGAGAGCCGCCAATAGGTGGCCAAGGCTGACGCATGCAGGCATATAGGAGCCTTAATTAATAATAATAATAATAATAACTGCCAGTGCTCCCTGTACATTTTTTATGAGCACAAGACAATACCTAGCCGAAATTACATTTTGACACTTAGAAATTGTGTATAATGTTGATAATACCAGGTAATCATACCACAATACCAATCAGATACCAGCGCTTATCATAATATCCAGTAATCATACCTGGTACTTCATTAAGAAACAATGAGATGTTTGTGATCCTAATGGTTCATTTGTACACAGCTTTACTTACAGATTTATGTGAAATCAGAGGAGATTAATGCCACGAGATGGGTTAAATACAGATTATGAAATTTAAAAAAATTTTATTTTATATATATAAAAAACATTTGAACTAAATAAATTTTTACTAAAAAAATTTTGTAGTTGAATATAGTACTGTGTACTTATTCTGTACACTTTCAGTGTAAAAACAAAAACAAACAAACTGTCCAGAGGTAGAACATTACATGACAACCTCACCAGCCAAGAAAACTTAAACTTGCCTTCAATCATAACTTGGACATCAATAAGTACAAGTTCATGACCACAAATGTTGGACACTATGTGAAAAGTCTCAACAAAAGTTATCAATATAAGAGTATCCATAAATGCTGATACTATAGACTGTTAAATAAATCATTTACACATATTAAAGCAAACATATAAAAATTTAACTTACAGCTACATTCACCTTGGAAATTATTAGCTACCTGGAAAGACAAACCAGAAGTAGCTGGTTTGCAACATTACTTACCTATACTGTATTAGCACTGCATGTTTTACATAGAATACTTAACATAGTATTTACTTAAATTTTCTATGATCATGCTTACTGCCAGGTACACTGATTTAATTTCTTCACTGCAGTTATTCATAATCATCATTCTCCTTCCTTCATTTTCTTTCTTTAGCAGGGTCATAAGTTTGGTCCTCACAGTCACTTGAATCCAGGGAAATATCGCCCTCACTCTCAATATAGGTAACTGTATTTTTATTTACTCTGCATCGTGAAGATAGTCTTCTTTGTTTTACATCATCAGAGATATTTACATCTGGTTCAGGTGTGGTCGATCGACTTGATGCCTCTGATTCTTCCTCCGATTCACTTTCTTTCTCCGACATTTCAGTCCTAGGTATGCATCCACGTTTCTTTTTCACCTTTTTAGCTTTCTTTATGGCAGGGTTTATGATGGATGCAAAGAATGGGTTGGAAAACTGAGGTTCAAGTACGGAAGATGACGGACGCTTGCCTTCAGCATCACTGTCATCACTTAATTCAGGATTTGCTGCCACATGGTCAGTTCCCCAGTTGAGAATGGCACGGATCTTTTCTTTTTTCTCTTCTTCGTCAGTCCCACTCTCATCATCACTCAGTGTCCCAAGTTCCTTAATTTTCAACTCCCTGACTTTTCCTGTCTTATTCCCTTCTTCTGTCTTTACTGCTGTTTTCTTTACTGTATTTTTTGTTCGCATGGTCCTCTGTTGGCTTTTCTTTGCCATCTCAACTACATTTGAACTCAGATCAATTTTTAGGTTCTTAACTGTGTGTGTAATAAGAGGTGGTTTGGATTCCCCTTCGTCCCTGTTTCGATCAGTTTCTGACCGCAGTGCATCAATATCTTCCTGTTTTATCCTTTTCTTTGTGTTCTGATTCTGTTCCTCTCCTTGTTCGTCTTCTTTCTTCTCTACTTTCGCATCAGTATCATCATCATCATCATCGTCATCATGTTTGTATTCCTCCCGCACCCTTGCCCTAACAATCATTCCCTTGATCAGTTTCCGCCAGTTATCATATACTCTCTTCTGCCTCTTTTCTTCTGCTCTCCTTGCTTGCTCAGCTTGTTCCTGTGATCATAAAAGTAAGAAAAATAAATAAAAAAAAATTATCTCGTAAAATAAACTTATGATTCCCTTCAACTTACATATTTTTCTTTCTCACTTTCATTTTAAAAATTCAGCTGCCTTTTGACAAAACCTCTTGCTATTCTCTGCACTAGTTACTTCCTCTTTTCTTTTTTCCTCTTCATCTGTAAACTAGTTTTAAGAGATTGGTGCTCCTATTTTTCACAGTGTAAAATTAGATTCTTACCCACCACGTACTAGGATAGGATGACAGGAACTTGTTTAATATTTATTCAAGTACACTTATGACACTGTTCATATACTTTTAATGTTTATCACAAGAAAATAAGTATATCCTAACAGCAGAATGAAATGTTTTCAACGAAAAAAAATACCATCTGTCCCTACGACAATGATTTTATATAATCAGCCTAAGGAAAAAGTTACAGAATAAAGTATGTCCTCTCTTCCAGTTGATGGAACAAAAACCTGAAGCCTAACACAGACCCTAAAATATAACTTTTGGAATGCTCAAGGAGCTACTGTGGCTTGATTGCAGCATGTTTGCTTTTCAGTCTGATTGTACAGTGAACCTAGGGTATAAAACTAATGTCAAAGCAGACTTTAAAGTAAGTACAGGTACTATGCACCCTGTTGGTTCATACTCATAACATACAGACTCTTAGAACACAAAGAAACACAATACAATGCTTCATCTTTAACCTGCATCACTCTTACTAAAGACACCCCATACTTACCAGCATGAGGTAGGGTTCATTCTAACTTACCTCATTCCAAGCATCCAGTAGTGTGTCTTTAAACTCTTCACACACCACATAACCATCATATACTGGATGCGTCCAGCCAGAATGGAAATCAAAGCCAACCATAGCAGGAGCACAGTCAATGTTCAGCTTACGAGCCAGTTTGTTCAGGCCGTTAACTGAAAAGCAATGATTTGATTACCATGAAGATACACTTCACATAACATACAGGACACCAATGGAATGATTACTCCATCATCGAGAGAGAGAGCAAGAGAGAGAGATCTGCATTTCCAAACATAACTGTACTTCATCCATACATTGTGATCCTTCATCAGTTCCTTTGCTTTCTCAACTTTCATCACACACACACTTTCTGTATCTATTCTTCTTGATTTGCCATGCCTCCTTCCACCTTCTACTAACTTCCATAAACCTGTGTCACCAGTATAGTTATGTCTACTGAATATGACCATATCAACTAAGCACACTCTTCTACAATAATATCCATCATCATCATCATCATCATCAGCCAATCCTGTGGTGCCCCATATATATATACTGAACAACCATGGGGACATCACACAACCCTGTCACATGCCCACACCAATCGTGAACCATTCACTCAGATGCCTATTAACCCTTACACATGCTTCACTACTATCATAAAAACTCTTGACAGCACCTAGCAGCTTACCATCTACACCATACATGCACAAAACTTTCCACAATCTTTCTCTGTCCACTTTCCTGTACGCTTTTTCTGGATCCATGAATGCCATAAACACCTTATGGTCCTTCTCACAAGCCTTCTCTGCTATCTGTTACACTGCAAATATTTGATCCACACATCCTCTGCCACTCCTAAAGCCACCCTGTTCATCATTTACTAGGACTTCTGATATCCCTCTTACTTTCTCTATAATAATTCTTTCCATATACCTTCCCCAACACTCAATAAACTTATGCCACGATAATTCCTGCACTCATTTTGCTCACCTTTATTTTTATACAGGGGTACAATAATAGCCTTTTTCCACTCTGCTGGCACAGTTTCACTCACCCATGCCTTCTTACGTATCTCCAACAAGCAATTCATTTCACCCTCTCCACTACGCTTAATCATCTCTGCATACACCTCATCAACCTCAGCTGCTATCCCATTTTTCAGCATCTCTGCATACACCTTATCAACCTCGGCTGCTATCCCATTTTTCAGCCGCTTCACAGCACTCTTCACCTGTGTGAGTGTCATGTCTTCTGGCAATGCATTCCTTCTCTGCACACCCCCAAAACCAATCATGTTTACAGCCGTTCTGCTCTCTTTATTCCCATTCATAAGGCATTCAAACTGTTCTTTCCATCTGGTCCTTACTTCATCCCCTTGGGTTAATAATCTACCACGCACATCCTTCACACCATAACATTTCTTTCTACTTTCACTTCTACATTTCCAGACCTCTTTCCAGAATAACTTCCTATTTTCAGAGTAGTTTGCATTCATTTTTCTTCCTAGATCATCATTTAACTCCTCCTTTTTCCTCTTCATTGGTCTCTTTACGTGCTTCTTGCTCTCAGTATATTCTGTTCTTATATCAGCTGAACCCCTGTCCTGTAACCGCTTTTGCCACTTCTTCCTGTTTTCCTCCACTGCTCTCTTAACCTCATCATCCCATCATACCATACCTTTCTTCTTTGTTATTCTTGCTACACCACACACCACTTCAGCATTCTAACTAAGCAATCCCTATATGCATTCCACAGGCTGTCCAGATCCATTTCATTCCAATTCACTGATTCTAACTCCTCCCCTACTTTGGTCCTGTAATCATCTGCCATTTCTTTGATCCTCAGTTTCTCAACTTTCAGTCTTTCTCCCTGACTGCTCCTCTCTATCCTGATCCGTCTCACTCCTCTCAGCTTGATCATGCTTACCACAATCGTATCATCTGACAGATTTCCACATCGTCCTCTCCTAATACTTTTTCAAATAATTTCCAACAATGTACGTAGATTCGTTGTAACTTAGTTTCTGAGAAAAACAGTTTTGGTGCTGAGCCCTAACATCCTACTACGTCTGATAGAGTTCTCACTCACCCACTTGTGAAATTAAACATCCATCCAACATCCAGTCACTTACTGCTCTGTTAGGGGCATACAGATCCAGACCTGTAAGATGAAAGTGACCAACCGGTTGCCTCTGAGTGGCATTAACTGTTAGATAATCCCAACCACCCCTTCAATGCTTCAATATAAATCCTAATGGAATGGAGCTGCCTAGCATGGGCCAACCGGCTTACTGCAGTTATCCTCTCTTCTTACAGTCTTATGTAAAATCAGTTGGAATACCTTAACTTGCTATCACCATGTTTAATTTTATTTGTTTCATTAACAAGCTCCAACATACTTTCATGCACTGGCCTTGGACATCTAACAGAGGCTCTCCACACTACTCAGTCTCTAGCAGCCTCTCTGAGTCCTCTAACCCTAAGGTCATGGTGTATGACCTCGTTCCAAGTAATTTTAGGTGTGCTAATAACTCTACCCTCCATATCCAGTTGTCATCCTCTATCCTCTCCACATGCCCAAACCATCTCAGTCTACCTCTTCTCGTCACATCATTAATACATTTAAGTCCCATCCTTCCTCTCAACTTTGCACTCACAATCCTAACCTCCCCAGGCCTGCCATTCAAGGATGTATTACACATACATCTGACCATTCTCATTTCAGTAAGTTTGAGCCTATGAATATCCTCTGCCTATATTGCCCAAATATCACTACCATACAGCATTACACTCCCAACACATGCTACATACAAGAACCCTTTGGTACTGACCTAGCTTCAGGCCTACCTCCAGCACATATCATGTCCCCCAAATAACAAAACTCCTCCACATATTCAAAGAGACTCCATCAAAATTAACCCTTTCCTGCCTCTCTCCTTCTGTATGCTCTCCTTTACATAATACACTCACAAAATCAGCATTCTTTTGCAGCCTACCTCTAATACTACTAATTCTCTTATGCACTCACTTATCACAAACACAGCACAAAATGAGTGAGTTTCACACACCATTGTGGTAAACTGCACATAGCCACTCATTCTGCTGTGACACTAGCACCATCTGCCCTAGATATCATCCATTTATTCTCAAACCCTTGTGCCCCATGCCATTTCTCCACTTCTCAAATCTTTCCTCTGTTACCCTTTCATCCTCCGCAATCAACACCAAGTCATTAGCATACGAGGTCTGTTGAGAAAGTATCCGACCTTAGGCTTTAAAAAAATAAACAGCTAACCTGTTGAGCTAGGACACTGATCCTCCTCACAGTAGGCCCCTTCTGGCTTGACATATGTAATCCAGCATTCTCTCCTCTGCCTGGCACATTTTTAAAAGTCCGTTTTCAGTATCTCCTGCAGGTGCTTTGTCACGTTCGTCATGATCTCTTCTCGTCTCCAATAGGGAACCCTTCAGTGGAGTTACAAGCTTAGGGAATAACCAAAGGTTGTACAGAGCCATGTCTGGTGTGCAGGGAGCCTGCCGGACCTGCAGGATGTTGTGCTTGGCCAAAAATTCCTGATCGGCTGAGAAGAATGGACAGGGGCATGGTCATGGTGTAACTTCCAACATTTTGCTTTCCAAAGGTCTGGTCTCTTGAACTGCGTCACAAAGATGACAGACAACATCAAGGTAGTAAAGTTCGTTGACAGTCCGACCTTCTGGTGTGTATTTGTCATGCACAACATCATGGTAGTCAAAAAAACTGTCAACATGCAAGTACATTTCACCATGCTGCGGACCTGTTGTGCTTTTTTTGGCCGAGGCGACCCTGCATGCTTCCAATGGGACGACTGTGCTTTGGTTTCTGGGTCGTACCCATACACCCAAGTCTCATTTCCACTGATAACAGTTTTCAAAATGTCTGGATAGTGCTTTGCACATTCCAAAATGTCTTGAGCAATGTTCATCCGAGAGATCATGATGAATGCGACAAAGCACCTGCAGGAGATACCCAAAACCAACTTTGGAAAATGTTTCAGGCAGTGGAAAGAATGCTGGACTACGTGTGTCAAGTCAGAAGGGGCCTACTTTGAAGAGGATTAGTGTCCTAGCTCAACAGGTTAACTATTTATTTTTTTAGAGCCTAAGGTCAGATACTTTCTGAACAGACATCGTATAAAACCTTCCACGGGAGTCTAATTCTACAGTCACACGAGAGCTTCAAGCACCATAATAAAAGTTTCAATGAAAATGTAAGAATTGCAGTGCCTGTAAACCTGTAATGCAACCTGTAAAGCCTCAAATAATTATTGTACAGGTACTGAAAAATGAATCTGGATTAAAAAAAAAAAAAAAAAATGTGGGGCAGATGAATGCATCCCTGAAGAAGCATGGAGAGTTTGAAGAGTTTCATGCTACAATAGTTATTATACATATTAAGAATACATAATTAAAGTTGATAAAAATACACAAAATGACTTGTTATATGGGGGGGGGGGGCACTAAAATATAACACCTGATTGGTTCATCCCCCAGTGTGACATATGTGAATTTTGATAACATGTTATATGCAGGCTTGCTTTGGGAAAATTACAGCTCAGGCAGGGATTCAGAGAGGGGCATGGGGTGCCTATTTCCCCCCCCCCCTTATTTTTGGCAAAGTAATGATAATTTATATATATATATATATATATATATATATATATATATATTTTTATGCAATAAATATCTTACTGCATTTGCATTTACCTGTATTATTGTACTGCTATAATAAAAACAGCAAAATAAAAGTGAATTCTGATATTTTGATTGCTTAACTGCACATAGTAGTGTTGGAAATTCTGCTGGGAATCACCCCCCCCCCCCGTGAAAGTAATGGATCTGACCCTGCTGCTAATAACAATTCTTCCTACTTCCCCATAGAAATAGGAGGCCATATGGAGAGTGAGAGAATGATGAGGAGAGTGTATGTGAGTGAGTAGGAGGGAAAGGCCAAGGATAAGATGGAGGGATGGAGTGGAGAGGTATATGAGAGAGGGGTGTGTGAGCTGGGAACAGGATAGTGAAATGGCGGGGGGCATGGGTAACATAGAGGCGATTTGTTTCTGGCCACCCCTTACAGAATTAAGGCATCTTGCAGTAGATATACGGATAGATTACAAGAAAAGAAGATTCTCAGTGAGTGTGTGTGTGTGTGTGTGTGTGTGCATGTGCACGCACATGAACACATGCATGCATATACATGCAAACTTGCATGATGGAGGGAGGGAGACTCACTTGGCAGGTGAACACATCCCCGTGGAAGCATGGATGGCTTGAAGAGTTCAACATTGCCATAGTCATTGCGTGGCACCTTCCCATTCTTGGCAACAGGGGGTTCATATTCTTCCACCTGCCACTCTCCAAACAGCTCCAGTGGTCGGTCCTTGATTATCTGACATGTGTTCTGAAGAAAGGTTGAAGTTTAATTAATCTTCTCATATTCTCTGACCTGTTCTGCACAAGTTCAGGGAGTTTAATTAACCTTTTCATATAACTTGGCATGTGTTCTGCAGAGTTCAAGGAGTTTAAACAACGTTCATATTACTTGACATGTTTTGCAGACAGGTTCATGGGGCTTTTCGTATTAACTAATGTGTTCTGCAGAAGTTCAGAGTTTAGTCTACCCTTTTCCATCCAGAGATGCACTTAGGTAAATTACTTTATTCAAGTTAATACAGTAGTAAATATTTGCTCAGATAAGAAAAATCCAAGCAACAATGTGATACAAAACAAGCATGTACAGGTAGTCCCCACAAACCGTGTGCCCGCAGAGCATAAACTTGCAAAACCATAACAATGGTGCTTTGAGAGTGAAAATTTTATGGAAAAAACATGAAATTACAATGTCAAATACTGCAAACAAACAGCAAACTGCAATAATGGTGCCATGTGGAAGAATGTAGCATGCAGGAGGCCTGTTAGGCATTAGGGAATGGACTACCTATGCCCAGTCAAATAATAAAAAGAAAATAATAATAATAATAATAATCCTCTGTTTATTACAGTAATGTACAGAAATGTGAATAACATGATGGCTATTTGGTATCTTAGGAATGTTTGTGTTTATAGTCCGTATTCTTATCAGTTCCAGAGGCTTCTTGGTCCTCTTCCTTAACATTTTTTTTTTTTTAATGCAGCTGGTTAACACTGTTTTGTACATTATTTATGAACAATACGATGATATTAGAATGATAAATAGCACAGAAGAGGATAGTTAGGCAAAACAATCCAAGTAAATAGCTTAGGAAGAATATGATCTGTGCGAGATTCATCTGAAATGTTCACTCTGGCAAGCCTACCTCTAAAACTGGCAGTTGCTTGGTTTCTGGCTTACCTCTACTTTATTATATTACCTTGTATTACAGTATTCTGATTATCATATTATTATCTTACTACAAAATTATCCAATTTTTCAGCCGCTTCACAGCGTTCTTCACCTGTGCAAGTGTCACGTTTCCTGGCACTGCATTCTTTCTCTGCACATCCCCCAAAACCAATCAAGTTTACAGTAGCTCTGCTCTCCTTATTCCCATTCATCAGGCTTTCAAAATATTCTTTCCATCTGGTCCTTACTTCATCCCTATGGGTTAATACTCTACCACTTATATACATCCTTCACACCTTCACAGTTCTTGCCGCTTTCACTTCTACATTTCCGTACCTCTTTCCAGAATAACTTCCTATTTTCAGAGTAGTTTGCATTCATTTTTCTTCCTAGATCATCACTTACCTCCTCCTTTTTCCTCTTCAATAGTCTCTTTACATTCTTCTTGCTTTCAATATATTCAGTTCTTATTTCAGTGGAACCCCGTGTCCTGTGACCACTTTTGCCACTTCTTCCTCTTTTTCCCCAACTGCTCTCTAACCTCAACTTTGATATAAATCACACAATAAAAGTTTTTGTTTCTTTTTGTCTTTTGTTTGTTTTTTTCTTTTTTGTCAGAGTAAACTAGATAAGACTAGACTGTTTCTGTTTTGTAAAGTTATATGTTTCTCTTCATACTGTGGTCGTACACCCATTGCAATCACTTCTTACAATAAAATGTTAAGCTTCAGTTGCATTATTAATTTCCTTTACAGCATCAATGTTTCCTAACCTAATGAAAAATATTATCATACTTGCTAAAGGTAAGTGCCAGCAGAGAAATAGTTATATGGAGGTGGTCAACAAATGTAAGACAATGGAACAAGATAAGTAGTACAGTATGAGTGACAGTAGCAAGCGAGTGGCGGCGCGGCAGTCTGACTCATCCTGTGGTGTCACCAATCTCACACCCAGGCCTTCACACAGAGACGGCCTTGGCTGAGGTATTCTTGTACATGCTGTCTGTGATGTGGTGTGTGAATGTCATGGTAATGTCATTTGCTTATGGGACAGTGTTTGGGGCCACTGGGGTGTGGGAATACAGTATTACACACATACAGTATAGGTTAAAAACTGTAGGTGAAAGAATGGAACACTGTCAAACTCCAATGGGGAGGGTTCATGTTTTGTATGCCAGATAAGCAACTGGCAAAACAGCATTTGGTCCATGTGTGTGTTGTACATTCCTGTAGTAGTGTACATCAGGGGATGGCATTAAAGGCTGTACTATGTCTGTTGTTGTAGAAAGTGTACATTGTGCGGTCTTGCAGAGCTGTTACCATCAGATGTGTGTCCTATGAGGTTGTTCAGTAAGGTGTTTGTGGAGTGTTGTGCTCTAAAGCAGTGTTGTGAGGGAGCTATAGGGACATGAGGTGTGTCTGTTGAGAATCAGGCATTTAGTTATCTTGAAAAGTGTGCTACGTAGTGTTACGGATCTGTACAAAGGTGTGCTCTCTGGTTTAATTATAGTGATGACTGTTCCATGCTTCCAAATGGTGGAAATGCTACAACATGCTGATGTCTGTGAGGGCCTGGACACCATGTGGTTCTCAGTGTGTTTGGTGTAAGTTGTTGATGCCATCCAACCCTGTTCTTGTTCAAGTTCTTTGTTTTCTTGATATGTTTTGTGTTGGTTCTGGAGTTGTTGTCACTGACCAACTCCAGTCTGTTTTGCAGAGCAGACCAATCAACTGTAGGCAAGCAACTGCCCCAGGACCATCCCATGCAGAGAACTGATGCTTCCTTGTGACTGACGGGTAACATATTTGCATACTGGTCAACGAATATATCTGCCTGTTAAGAAGAGATGCATTGAGTGTATGAAGTGATGGCAGCATGGGTCTTGGAAGTGATAGTGTTAACTCTTCTGCAATATAAATAAGGAACTAACACCAAGGAGGAGGTCATTATGGTAACCTGGAAGATGCAATGGTCTTGTATCCCTGGATAATGGGTGAACAGTGGGTGAAGAACTGCCACAGGCTCAAAAGCCTATGTTACAGAGATGAGCACCATGGAAAGTTGCTCATGGCATCTGTCCCTTTATTATTATTTCTACCTTTTATCTGCTTCTTTTTGAGTTTTATCATACACCACTAATGATTTAAGCAGCTGATGTGGCAAACAATTTTCATTCACCATTACCATCTCCTTCCAATTCATGCATCTGTCATGTTAGCTTTACAAAACAGTAAGGCTGCAGTGTACTAAAAATACGTATACATGTCTTACCCTATCCCATTTAGGTCTGGCTTTGACAATCTTATAGGGCTCCTCACCGACCCTGACACTCTTCGCTTCCTTCATCCAAGTCTCACGAGAGTGCAGGCTTCGTATGCTCTCCCTGGGGTACACTGCTTCGCCCCTAATGAAGCCCAAGGGGGATTCATTGGGTGGGTAGATGGCTTCGAACTTGAGCAGATGACGCTGCAGGGCATATAGTGGGTGGTTCTTGTACCTGTAAGTATTGCATATTTTAGTCATTTCTGATGGTCTATCTATCTGTTTACAGCCAGACACCTTAATCCTGGAAGGAGTGGCCAATTTCTGATGGTGCAATTAATTAATTTGAGAAAGCATATAATCTACCATATTCTTCCTTACAGTAGGTGAAGAGGTCAAGGAAGAGGAAGAATACCAGTAAATAATTTGAAGCAACATTTACTGTATTCCTTACCCCATCCTTAGTTGGGAAAGAGGTCAGGGAATGATTTACTCTATTAGGTTTTAGCAGTTTCTGATGACCCCACCAATTACTCAAGAAAGCTGATAAATTATTGTCAAACTTTAAAGACAGTCCTTATTATAAGTCAGGGTTATGTTCCAAAATGCTGCAAGTTAAGTTTGAAAATACATAATAAATTAGTTCTCTGAGGCTTCAGAACAACAGTAGAGATATATATATATATATATATATATATATTATCCAGATTAACTCTATTTTCACACTATAGTCTATATCATCTCAAAAGTCGGGACCAACTGCCTAGCCCCGGGCTCCTACACTGCTCGGGGCAATGTAGGGTTGGATGGATGGATGGATAGTCTATATCATATATTATACACTATGCATAAAACTCCCCGACATTTTAATTCAAAGAAACATCCACATAAATGAGGTCACTCTCCCACTAGCCTGGTGGAGAGTGGAGTACAACACTGATCAAGTACTGATGCGGCACCTTTAGACAACTAAGGGTGTGTTCTTATTCTGGTCTCACTCCAGATTTTCCTATGAGGCCATCTCATGGGAAAGTAGAGTGCTTAACAAGAATCCTCATACACTCAATGAGCTATTAAAAAAAAAAAAAAAAAATCCTGTACTGAATTCGGGAGATTTCAGCCATCCCAGAGGTTATGTTGCATCAAATATTCAGTGGTATGAAACAATGAGTTCAAATTACAGTATACTGCATTTAAAGGCTGAGGAAAACTATCTCAAATGACTGGTATCACTGTGTATAAACTGAAATGAACTGAAGGAAATAATTACAGTTTAGAACTTAGCCACATTTTCATGTTTTTAGACCAGTCGGGACTGTCTAAGCTTTCTGGACTGACTAGATGCTCGTGACACTGGGTTTTAGACCAGCATCAACATTAATGCTGTTCCTACTGGCTGGAGGATCAAATGGGTGGAGTCATGAAGGAATCTGTGAAGTTATGTAAAGAGAAAGACTGAGATGGTGATACATCAATTCAGCTATAAATATCATTGTTAGTTGTGTATGCAGTACTTGTTTCTATGCCATATAAAAGAAAAAATGTGATGACCTGCCAGTCTGTCACCATCAGAATCATAATAATGGGTTTTTATCACGCTATGAACTGAAATACATGTGCAACTTACCTTTTCAGTGATAACGGAACTGAAATAAACTAGGGGCAAAGGTTGCAGTATTCATCCTTAAGGAATTATTACTGGGAAATAGTTGTAAGTATTGTCATTACTTTATTATAATCCAAAAACTCACAAACTTTGCATTTATCTCCTGACACTATTATCTCACTAATTCAGCCATAACTTATTAAATTTTTCAGTTCAAGTTTGAACAAGTATTCATTTCATCCGATCAAATAGCACCTAAATTTACATCACCATCCCATAGTGCTGGGTGTCATTTATCTGAAATTCAGTTTTTAAAAAAGTTTATGCTTTACTTCTGTCTGTTATCTTTGCCATAGCAGCAGTTTATGCCTGGGTACAGGATGTTTGGGGTTGTCCTAGTCACCTGGTGCTACCGCGCATCCTTTTGTGCGCAGGAGTGGGCAAACCCTGTTTAGAGTGGTAACAGTGAGAAGTGGTGGAAAAGCACCTTCCCTGGGGTGAATTGAGGAAAAGCCTTTCCATCCTTCATCTCTGGCTGATCAACTAGGCTGAGTAGAATTGGGGCATATGAGAGCACTTACATTTCTCTCTAATATTTTTTTTTTAGGTAATGTGCTGCTCTTGGGTGTCTGCCCTTTCCTCTCTTCCTTCCATCCTCTTCTGTCTTTTTTTCTTTCATTCTTTCCTCTTCCTTCTGTCTATGAGTGACTCTACACTGAGTGTAGATCCTCTCATGCCTGACAAGCACCAAGTGCTCTCCCCAACACAGCGGACACCTGAAATCAGCATCATCTCACAGTCTGCCTCTAATACCACTACATACCTTATGCAACCACTTATCATAAACACTTCACAAGATGGAATTAACTTCCCACACCCTTGTGGCAAACCACACATGGTGACTCTCCCCCTGCTTTGACAATACCGCCACCAGCCCTAGATACCATCACCTCTGTTTTATCTGCATTTACTCTCAGGCCCTTGTTCCCCATGCCATCTCTCCACTTCCTAAATCTTTCCTCCATCTCCCTTCCATCCTATGCAATTAACACCAAGTCATCAGCATACAACATCTTCCATAGAAGCCCATTTCTCCAAGTCATGTGAGAGAGTTTCAAGCACTATGACAGACAATAAGGGGCTCTAGAATAACCTCTAATGCATGCCAACATTCATGAAAACCTCATCACTCAAGTCTCCAAGCACTCTCACCTGGGTGTGAACACCCATATACATAGCCATAACCACAGTAACCAGGCACTCCTCAATTCCAGGCTTTCTCATTGCCCAATTCACCACCTCCAAAGGGACTTTGTCAAACCCTTCTCCAAGACAACAAATACAAAGTACAAAAAAAATTCTACCACAGCTATGCCTATGGTGACAAGAAGACATCCTCCTCCTCCTCCTCATCACTTATCATATTTTTTTTCCCTCCCCATCTAAGAATGCAGTGAGATAGGATTCATAAAACAAGGAAAGAAAAGCACAAATGAAAAGACTAGCTTAGTGAAATGGGTCAGATATTCATTCATACACCGCTCAAGCACTTCAGCCTAAAACAAGAAATACAACTCACTCTCCAATACTCTTTGGCAGTGGCAGCTGTTTGAGATTTTGGTCAAGTTCTTTTTCCTCCTCCTTGTCCAAGCGGGACAGCTTCCCTCTGAATGCTTTCACTGCCACCCCCCACCACTCACTGTCACATCGTAGCTGAGGGAAGCAAAACAAATATGGTGAAAAAGGAAAATACATGGAGATGGAAAGTTTGACTAAATATAAAATGAGTACAGTAATCCCTGTAAGACCCGGACGCCCAAGTCCCGGACACCATAAGTCCCGGACATTTTGGGCTTGGGTCCTTGGACACACACACACACACACACACACACACACACACACACACACACACACACCACACACACACACACACACACACACACACACACACACACACACACACACACACACACACACACACACACACACACACACACACACACACACACACACACACACACACACACACACACACACACACACACACACACACACACACACACACACACACACACACACACACACACACACACACACACACACACACACACACACACACACACACACACACACACACACACACACACACACACACACACACACACACACACACACACACACACACACACACACACACACACACACACACACACACACACACACACACACACACACACACACACACACACACACACACACACACACACACACACACACACACACACACACACACACACACACACACACACACACACACACACACACACACACACACACACACACACACACACACACACTCTCTCTTTGAATTTGCCACGCGGTGACGAGCAGCTGTGTTTTGGCGAGTAGTTCCGCTGACGTCCGGTAGTGCACCGCAGCTTCCTCTCCCGCCTACCTACCGTTGTGATTGCACGCTCGTCACTATGACTGCCCATGTGCTCGCCTTTGTGGTGGTGCCCTACCAGCTGCAGGCCTTGCTGTTCCTCTGCTGCCTCTTACTCATGTGTGTGAGATGATGGCCCTGCTGCCCGACAAGAGGAAACGAGTGGTTCTGACTGAAGAAGGAGAGGGAGATACTGAAGAAGGTGGACACGGGATGGTCGACATCCCGCATCCTCCGAGAACTTAACCTGGCCCGGTCTACTTTGTTTGATATCAAGAAATCCCAGGACAAACTCACCCAGTACACGGCAGACTTTGCACTGAAGACCAAATGCAACGTTCAGAGGAAGATTATGTACCCTCCCAGGTTTGGAGAAGTCGACCGCTCCACGCTGATTTGGTATCAGCAACAACGTGCCGCTGGTGTGCTAGTGCATCATACAGAGCTGAAGGCTGCTGCTGAGAAGTTCACAAGGTTACATGACACCCCAGTCTTCAAGGCATTCGAGGGTTGCCCCTTCGCTTTCAAGTTACAACATGGACTTAACAACTGTAAGGCCCATGGTGAAGCTTTGGATGCCAATGAGGAGGGAGTAGAAGAGTTTCAGCAGAAGGTGAAGGGCTTGATCGACAAGGAGGGCCTCACTCTGTCAAGTTTACAATGCTGACGAAACTGGTCTATTTTACTGCTCGCTGCCAACGGATATCTGCTTCGCACTGTGCCAATGCTAACGGCACGTACCGGTTCAAGCATGTTACTGTTGGCCGTGCAAAGCTGCCTTGGTGCCTTCGTGGGTTGATGGATATCCTTTCTGTCGTTTGGTACCATTCTGTGAAGGCTTGGTTCACAGCGAAGATCTTCAAAGACTGGCTTCACCAGCACTTCGTCAAGGAGGTCATCCATTATCAGATGAACACACTGGGAATACCATGCAACCAAGTAAAGGCTCTCCTTCTTCTGGACAATGCACCTGCGCATCCATCCGACAAGGAGTTGGTGGCTGAGAATGGCCGCATTAGGAGCTTGTTTTTGCCACCTAATACGACTTCTCTCATCCAACCAATGGACCAAGGAGTGATCGTGGCTAAGAAGAGGCTGTACCATCAGAAGTTCCTGGAAAAGGTGATGGTTGTTCTCGAGGATGAGGATGAGCGCAGGGAGGGACGGGACACGCGAGGCCTGCGGACTGTGGAAAACCTTTGCCATTACAACCTCACGTCAGCCATCTACAACTGGGCCAGCGCATGGAGGGAAGCCCCTGGCAAGACTCTGGAAAGTGGTTGGTCTCGTCTGCTTCTCGGAGCTGATGTGGTGCATGACTTTCTAGGTTTTGACATCGATGACTTCCATGCGACTGGCAATAAGGTGGATGTGGACGAAATGCGTGAGAGGTTGGATGATGATGAGGGCGATCCCGGGTATCAGATCATGCCTGATATCGAGATCGCATCTTCAGTTGCAGGTACAAGTACCCAGCTGGAAGATTCCGACAAGGACAGTGAGGATGATACAGAGTCCTCTCAGCATGCCACTACTCCAGCCATCCCAAGCTGAGTGCACTCCAGGAGCACGTAGAGTTCATTCTGAACTACCTTGAACACCTGGACTGCGACTGGTAGATGGGACCCCTGGGACTTGTGGAGGAAGTGCATGCTTTTAGGCAGCACATCATCAATTGCCAGAATCGCTGTTCCTTACGTCAATCAACCACTGATACCTTCTTCAGGCCCGTGGTCCCCCGTCATGCCCAGCCCTGACTCCACACCACTGCCTTATCTAGACATGCCTTCCACCTCTGAGCCACAGCCCAGCACATCGGCCACGGTGGAGTCGCCACTGGACGTGAGTTTGTGGCTATCTTCAGAGTCGTCTGCAGTGGGTAGCCCATCACCACGTCCCAGCAATGCGCCCCTCGGCCACCTGCAACACCTACTCCCCAACTCTGACAGTAAATAAACAGCAAAAACTCGCCACTAGACCACACAGTAATTTACAGTGTTGTGCAGTGTTATGAAATTAGAATTCAGAGCGCCAAGGATTAAGTGCACAGTGCAACACTGGTGTGTTTCAAGTGCGGCACAAGTAAGAAAAGAATGTGGAGTGTTAAGAAATTAGAATTCAGAGTGCAACACTGGCGAGTTCCAAGTGCAGTGCAAGTAAGAACAGAATGTGCAGCGTTAAGAAATTAGAATTCAGAGTGCAAAGGATTAAATGCAGCGCAACACTGGATTACTGTACGTGCTTCAAGTGCACCTTCACTGCTGTCACAGCCTGAGAGGAGGCGGGTTAATCATCATGACGGCCACGGACGTGTCGTAAGTACCCTGTACACTGCTAAATGTTTTCCATACTCACTTCTAATTTCTCATTCTCTGGTTCCTTTTCATTTGTGTGAATAGGGTCTTAAATAGTTGCTGTGCATGTCCAGTAGGGAGTTATTTAGGTGGCCTTCAAAATTAGGTTGGGTTGTGGTCAGTAAATACCTGTCCAGGGGACATTTTCCCCAAGTCCCGGACAAGACCAAGTCCCAAACATGCCTTTGGCTCTATTACGTCGGATCATAGAGGGATTATTGTATTAAATTACTGGGCACTCACCATTCACTCAGTCAATGTAGTGCTACTCTCGGGTGTCTGCCCTTTCCTCTCCTCCATCCTTCTTTCCCTCCATCCCCTTCTGTCTTCCTTTCCTTCATCCTTTCCTCATCCTTCTGCCTACAGGCGACTTTACACTTCCTCTTGTCTTTCTTTCCTTCATTCTTTCCTCTTCCGTCTGCCTGTGGGTGACTCTACACTGAGTGACAAGCCAAATGGTTTCCTGTACACCAGGAAACCATTTACTATGCTGGGTGGTAACCATATAACCAAATTTTGGCACCTGGTGATTTAGTAAGAAATTATGGTGCTCCAATCAGACTGAGCTGGTGAAGATTTATATCCAAGGGGTGAGCCGGTGAAGATTTATATCCAAGGGGTGGTTGGGGTTTATTGCTCATGTAATGCCACTCAGGGATGTGTGAGGCTAGTCACTCTCATCTTAAATGTCAGGACCAACTTGCCTAGCCCAGGGCTCCTACGCTCCTCCTGAGGCAACGTAGGATTGGACGATGAATGAATGAAAGAAAGTACACCAGGCCCTCCACATTTGCGGAATCAACTTTCGTGGGCTTCAAAGATGCGGATTGCCCCTCTGTGGAGCCAAGACTAAATTTAATGGATATGATTGCAAGAAGTTGGTGTGTATATATGTAGCTGATGACTTGCCCACACTTACATGTGGGCTACACATATACACCAACACCCTGGGAACAATCACTCGTCACAGATACTATAACTGATTTTCAAACCGTCTTCAGTTTTTTTGTGGATTTTTGTTGTTTATGCATTGTTTTCTTGAGGTTTAACATTAACATGGATAATCCTATGAGTGTTTTGATGTCAAAATACGGCAGAATGACCAGAAAACACAGCCAAAAAAAGGATGGGTACTGTACGTAGTGTATAGGCAGGGTGTTTTTTTGGTTTTCAGTGGTTTTTCTGCATGGTTTTTGTGGTGTTTAGCATTACTTTGGATATTCGTATGTGTGTTTTGATATCGAAATATGGCAGAATGAATGGAAAACACTGCCAAAATAAGGAGGAGTACTGTACAGTCGCAGCACTTAGTCCTTGACCTAATCCAGGATCTGACTATGGTTCTGTAGGAAAGTTTGAGTAGTGAGAATTTTTGTTCATAAATGTTTAGTATGTGTCTTAGTAAGGATTTGTGACTTGGGTGGACATCCGTCATCAAGTAGGTTTACCGGCTATGACGTCATCAATAATGGCGGCTGCTCGATCACGAAACCTGTCTTATCTCTGTTAATATTTTTACTATTTGCTTGGGAATTGGGTCAGTGTGTTGTTATTAGTATGTAGAAGGTAAATAAGAATGCATTTATAACTCTTTCTGTCTTAAACATTTTTTTTTACTTTTATATATATGTAATGCATCAGTTCTTCTCAATATTGTACATAAAGTGATATCATATGATTATACAAAAATAATATATACAAATAGTGATTGTTTTACAGACATGTGCATATATGTTATCAAAAAGGGTTTTCCAAGTTGTATCAGACCTCTTTTTAATTATACAAAAAATAATATTACAAATAGTGATTGTTTTACAGACATGTGTATATGTTATCAAAAAAGGTTTTTGCAAGTGGTCTCAGACCCTTTTACAATTATCCAAAAAATGATGTTTACAAAATAGTGATTGTTTTACAGACATGTGCATATGCTATCAAAAAGGGTTTTTGCAAGTTGTATCAGACCCTTTTACACTCCTACACTTGCAAAAGGAGCAACAGGTAACTTCATTTTCCCTGCAAATACATGAGCATTTGGCACATTTTACACAGCTACATGCCCCAGTAAAGTCACTGGGATATTTCTGTAAATTGGTTTGTGGTACCAAGCCATTTTCTTCTACTTCAAAACCGAATTCACAAGGATCTAAGTGAGTAAACATGTTTCCAATGCAGTGATGTTGAAGATATGTATAAAAGTATGACCTCAACAAGTGTCCCTTGGCACTTCTGCTTGTGGGTGGCAAGTCTTCAATGCCTGTGTCTTTTCCATGATGGTACAGCCACAAACTGAGTTCATCTAAAGATTTGCAAGGTGATCCTTTTCGTAATAACTGTACTAAGTACAGTATTCTTCTGCAGACTGGAAGCTTTTGGCTACATCTTCTGGATCATGAGACACTCCAAATTTTTCCAAATATGTTCTTGTTGCAATATTAAGAGCTGCTTTCTTGGTCCCAACCTTACTTGTGTTATCTGATCCAGATAATGCATGGATGGCGGGAAGCAGAGAGCATAAGTCTCGACCCATGTTTTTATGAATAACATGAACAGGCAAAAGCCTTGTGGAATCGCCAACTCCAGTACGCACCCACATTTCTCGTACACCAAGTTGATGAAGAGAAGGCCAGTGAAACAAAGCTAATACCATCACATCAGTATCAGCACTAACAAGAACAATTTTTGTAAAGCCATGTTGGGATGCATGTTTTACATGAATCATCATTCTAAAGTCAACTTCCTCAACTGACAAACAGATATCTCTGGATGCTTTACTTGCCTACCATTTTGCACTGATATACAGTTAAATGTTATTTCCTCTTCTTCATTATTGGAAAAAGCACTAAATGTGTGGTTAGTAGCACATGGTGTCTGAGTCAAAGAAGATATTAGTGTATTGGCAGTGAACTCTTGTAGCATCAGCTTGTTTCTCGATCCCCAAAAACTGTTAAGTTGGAAAGGCAATGGCACCTCTTCAGAAATGTGACTGATATCAATAACAATTCCTGTACTCTGCCAATATACTCTCTCAGGTTGATTTGGTGACAGCTTGTGATAACTGTCAAAAACATAATCGACTCTGCCACAGTCCTTTGTGATGCCTTGAACATATGAAGAGAAAGTAGAAGCTGCTCCACCAAAGGTTTGCTTTTCACTTGTCATAACTTTTCGTAAGGAATTCATGACATCCACAACGTAGCAAGTCTCCTCATCAGACTGGAACAATTGATCACTGTTGGTGCTGCAATAAGAGGTTTCTAGCTCTTTTAACAATGCACTTTTTTGTGTTTTTTTAAGTAGCCCTTGTTCATCAAATAGTGAGCAGCTATCAGATAGATCAAATCGGAACAGCTCCTGCATGTCATATCCACGAGCTTGAGCTATTTGTATCATACGGTGAGCTGAAGTTGTTGACTTCTTTTTTACAGATGTCTGTTTGAGACCTGTACTTCGTGTTTTGTTGCTATCAAATGCTGGTAGCATGACTTTGTGGATTGTACTTGAGATCCTTGTTGTTTTATCTTCATACCTTGCTTTGCGCTGTGTAGAATACAAATCACCTCCAGTGTGAAAAGCATTCAAAATCTGTTTCTTAGTCTCTTGTGAAACCAGTTCTTTTGTGATAAGATTGTGCAATGGATTAGGAATCATATCAAATGGGTTACCTTTTTGCAAGACATATCTGAACATTATGTTGACTTTCATCTCTAAACTCTAATATGAAAATATTAGAATTAATACGCTTAAATAAATTTATTTAAGATGTATTTGTAAAGATCATCACTTATACATCTCCTTTTAACTTCCCAAAGGTTAACTTTGTGGAAATAAAAAAAAATTGAAGCAAATAGTAAAAATATTAACAGAGATAAGACAGGTTTCGTGATCGAGCAGCCGCCATTACTGATGACGTCATAGCCGGTAAACCTACTTGATGACGGATGTCCACCCAAGTCACAAATCCTTACTAAGACACATACTAAACATTAATGAACAAAAATTCTCACTACTCAAACTTTCCTACAGAACCATAGTCAGATACAGGACTAACCAGGGTGTAAGGGAAAGTCAATGCCACCACAGGGCTGCAGTGCGTCGAACATGTTCCCTTACACCCCCTGCCTCCTTCCCCCATCACCCCCTGCAGGGGGTGTAAGGGAAAGTGTTCCGACACACTGCAGCCCTGTGGTGGCATTGACTTTCCCTTACACCCTGGTCAAGGACTATGTGCTGCGACTGTACATACAGTAGTGTATAGGTAGAGTGTTCTTTGGTTTTCAGTGGTTTTTCTGCATGGTTTTCTTGGTGTTTAGCATTACTTTGGATATTCCTATGTTTGTTTTGATGTCTAAATATGGCAGAATGACCAGAAAACACTGCCAAAATAAGGAGGGGTACTGTACATACAGTAGTGCATAGGTAGAGTGTATTTTGGTTTTCCATGGTTTTCTTGTTTAGCATTACTTTGGATATTCCTATGTGTGTTTTGATGTCAAAATATGACAGAATGACTGGAAAACACTGCCAAAATAAGGAGTACATACAGTAGTGTATAGGTAGGGTGTTTCTTTGGTTTTCAGTGGTTTTGATGTCTAAATATGACAGAATGACCAGAAAACACTGTCAAAATAAGGAGGAGTACCGTATATACAATAGTGTATAGGTATGCTGTTTTTTTGGTTTTCAGTGTTTTTCTGCATGGTTTTCTTGGTGTTTAGCATTACTTTGGATATTCCTATGTGTGTTTTGATGTCTAAATATGGCAGAATGACCAGAAAACACTGCCAAATTAAACACAGGTACTGTACAAACAAGTTAGGTATAGGTTGGAGGTTGGGTAAAGGTAGGGTCTGGGTATAGGAGGGGAGTAGTGTTCATTATCCGGATGTTGCAACTACCCATACAAGCCTTTGGGTCTCTTTCTACTGAAGGACAAAACAAATTACTTCCTGGAACCAAGAAAACAATTTACTATGCTGGGTGGTGATGACAATATATTCCAAATGATGCCTGGTGGTCTAGTATGATGGAGCCTGTACAGAATTTCATCTGAGACGTGGCTGGGGTTTCTTGTTCACATTATGTCACTCAGATGAATGAGGCTGGTAACTCGTCTTAAATGTCAGGATTAAGTAGCCAAGTTCCAGGCCATTATGTCCCTGTTTATATGAAGCAAATGGAGATTTGTTGATGATGATCATTACTGTTACTGTACTATTATTTTGAGCTCCATATAGAATTCATCCAACCAACTCAATTTTCTGTCATATCCCCAGCTTCAATTTCCATTTCCTTGCTGTCTTACACACTCCTTTACCATAAACATCTACCTTTTTCTTAGCCTGCCTTGTATCACCTTCAATCACATATACCCTTCTCACCAAGCTATCTACATTCTCTTCAATATGGCCATACCGGTACTGTCTAAGCACAGTCTCTGCATTAAGAGGGCACCAACACACCTTCAAGCTCTCCTCTTGAAGCCTCCACACTAACACCTCTAATATCAAGACCTCTGTTTAATATTAAGGCCTTCACAGCACCAACCACCTCCAATCCTTGTGCTACTCTTTTTTCCACTTCCTTTGCACATTTCCCTCTCTTTTCTATTATTGAACTACATTGATGGTACAGTGCTTTGACTCCCTCACCTCAAGTCCACCTATAATAACGAACTATAAGAAAGCATAATTAGATGTTTTCATTAACTCTGAAGTCAAAGTAGTTTCAAATAAAGACAGTCCTCAACAAACCTTGTTTTCACTTGAGAGCCAACTTGTTACATAACGACGGGTCACATCTCTAACTGTGAGGTTGGCATTGAAGGCAGTGATGTATGCTGAACCTGAGGGCATTCTGGCCTGTCATGGGAGATACAGCTATTTACAGTATTTATTTCATGAGAATTATCATCTGGGTCTGCTGCTGAGGTCACTCAAGAGAAAACCCAAAATTTAAAGGAGAAAGATACTGAAAAATAATATACTAAAACATGGAAAGTAACAGGTAGGATTTAATATAATTCTCACAAAAGAAAGTATAACTTCTAAATAATAAAGTGACAAAAATCTGCACAATGATACTAGAGTGTACTTTATAATATTCAGTTATAATCTATTTTGCCTATTTGATATTTTCTGTGTGTGTACAATCAGGAACTAAAGTTCACCAAATATTTCACCTCCTCTACTTCCCAATTTCCTCTGCTGGTGCATATTTGTAACCTGAGAGGTTTGGTATGTCTGATATGATGCATCAGGGAGGAAAGTGAAGGCCATGCCCTAAGTGTGAAGCAACACTGGAAAAGAGGACAACTCTTGTTTCTGACAGTTCCAGTGCCGATGCAGAATCACACATTCAAGATAAAGGATGTTTTGTCAGCATTTTAAAGATTTTCACCAAGAAAGTCTGTATAGGAAAAGCAGATGCAGCTGACAAAAAATGCATAACCAAGCACATGGTGGCACTGTGCACCCTGAGTTGAGCAGTTGTGGCATCCACCCAGGGGCCAGGCCACCTCATATTTCCCTCGGTCTTGCTGTGGGAAGAATCCCAGTCTGACCTTGATGTACTGTCTACCACAAGGGGGCACTGCATCTCTGAACAGTGTATGTACTACTATAGTTACAGGATGACCCCACAGAAGCACTTGCTTACCTGTGGTGGACAGGTCTGCTCAGCCAGAGACAGACTGGGGTTAAACAACAATAATCATATCCCTTATAAAAATAAGTACTGCTCTAAGCCAAAGTAAGAGTAATGGAACCAATTTCAGACAGCCACTGGTAGTCAGATCCTCTTGGTAATGGGATATTGGAGAGATTGGTACAGCAATGGAAATTAAATTTGTCTACCATACTACTCCAGTGCATCTCCTTCGCATTTAGGACATATCTGTCACTTTCCTCCGTGATGCATCAGGTGAAAGAGAATCACTTATGGGCAGTGAAAGATATGATGCCTCTCTTCCCTTAGGAATAATAGTCACCAGTGGAATGTAAGGAGCAGGAGGACCGAAATATTACATCAACCTTGGCTCCCAACTCTTCTTATAATATACTGTATACTAAAATTAAGGAAATATCACATATTTCTTATACCATCATTACTGACATTTGAATTATTTTCTTCACACTTTACCACCATTCTCATTTTCTTTCTTTTTTGTAACATTCAAACCTCACAAGCTTCCTAATTCTATTTCTAACCTCTGCCTCCTTTCATTTTCACTTACTTCAATCAGTATTCAAGCCCGACTATTTCTATCACTAGTCAAACCTCAATATTTCTAATACTACTGGTATTCAAGCTTCACTATGTCTATCACTATTCAAGCTTTCAAATTCACTGTTTCTATCACTACAGTACTCAAGTCCCATTATCCCTATAACCATTCTTGCCTCTCCACCATTTAAGGGTTTGTTTTGTGTCTGTTGGGGATTCAATTATGTAAATTTGGTTTTCAAATGTGGACTGACAATATGCCCTATAAATTATAAGTTAAACATCTACAAAGCAGTGACACACGTACTGTACCGACATAATTTCACCGACTAACTCTGGTAGAACACTGTACCAGTCATAATGCAGATATTTACAGGAATTTTCTGTAGCAGCAATCATGAATTACCAGTATGTGGCAAAATATATTTTCCATTTCTGATTTTTGGATCCTACTCATCCTTACAATAAAATTTTTTCCCATTTCATTTACTGGGGCCTACCTACCTCTGCTGGAGATAATGATGGAATGGTTTGTGGATAATATTTCTCTACAGTAGGTGTCTAAAGCCCAAACCCTGCAGGGGATGGCCACAAACAAATTGCCTCCATGTCATCCTTTCCTCCAGAATCAGGTGACCCCTTTCAATTCCACACCTCTCCAACTCATCCCCGAACTTCCTCATCCCCTCTCCTTCTCCACCTCACTCTCATACACTCTACTAGTAAACCATTTATATGAACTAGTAGAACTACAGTTTAAGACAAAGAACAGCGTTCCAGTACTCACTTACCTCAATCTCAGCAACACTGTGGATCTTGCCTCGAGCTATATCCACACACACCCACTTCTCTTCCTCCTCCACATACACTTCTGCCCATTCCACCAGTGGCTCTCCCTTCTTTTTCTTTCCTCCCCTTTCTCCATCCCCTTCTGTGCTCTTCCTTTTTTCACTGCTTGTTTTCCGTGATGAAATGGCTTTTGGACCTTTCTTAACCTTTCCTTGATTAGGGTCAAAGTCACTGTCCTCATCATCATCACTAATACTCTTCCACTTATTGCCTTTTTCTTCTGATTTCTTCTTCCTTGCAACTTTTTTTGCTGCAGTATCATTATCAGAATCAGAAGACAACATTTTTCTCCCCTTTTTTCCCTTCTTTTCAGTTTTTAGTTCAGATGTGGATGGTTGTGATGGGCTAGGCATTGGAGACTTTTTACTTTCATCCTGCTTAGTTTTCTCATCATCTGCTTTCTGCCCCTTTTTTATCAACATCTCTGTCCCTGGCTTCCAACTTAGAGGCTGAAAAGACAAAACAAGCCTTACATTTATACCGAGGGCTCTGCAGAAAATAACAAACATCAGAACCAATTCACGATTTGTACGTGCTGATTTGCTTTCAAACCTCCCACCAAGAATGTTGTCTAAATCACGGGACCAATAATCTTTTGGTAGATCTCCGGTTACCAAGGTGATCTTGCGTCCAAACCAAGACACAAATTTCTGTAGGTAACCTAAATCCAGTCTCTTTGGCGGGTATGCATTCTTGTCCACAATTAAAGAAAGTGCAGCACCCAGGAGAACATCTGAATTCAGAGCCTGGTTGAGGTATCTACCATGGGCTAGAAGACATAGGAGGTGTGTCTTGTGCATGTTCTCGTATACTTCTTTGATGGAACGGTTGACACTCTTTCGGAGGTAGTCCTCAATCTGTGGAAAATAATAGCTAAGTGGACTTGAATGCAGGACTCTTCCCCAAGCTTAAGAAGTCTTTTAGCAGCAGCTAGACTGACAGGTAAAGGTATAATTAAACTTGTTTTGATCTTTTGGCTGGGGGGAAAAAAAAAAAAAAAAAAAAAAAAAAAATTCCCTCATGATCTACTGGTAGCCTGAATAAAATGCCTACATCAACTCTGGCAGCTAAAAGGTTAAAAAAGATCATTTAACAAAAAGCTCTGTCTTCTAATTTAACACCTTCAATCCAATTACTGTATTATTATTTTTTAAATTTTAATCTAGCTAGTTCCAAACAACATTATTCAGCATAGGAGATACTTTCTGAACTGGAAGGGTTAGGTACAGCTTGAAGTGGCCCCTTCACCACTATGGCCTTCCTAACTTTACACAGTAATCATTTGCAGGCCATTAGAATAGGATTTTTAAAAATACATCATCAGACTGAAGGGGTTGACAGTACTAATTCATTACGTATGGAGGATGGAAGAAATGCATATATATATATATATATATATATATCACTTACCATTTCCTCCTCTGTACGTCTCTTCCTCTTCTTCAAACCCCACAGCAGGTCTGGGGCATCAAGTTCTATTTTCACACTCTCCTTCTTCACACTGGCCGCACCACTGTCCTCCAGCAGCTCCTTAGCCTCATCCATTTCTTCCTCCTCCACCTCCTCCCAGTCACTTGCATCAGACTCAGGGGCAACTGAGTCCACTTTGGCTTTTTTATGACCCCCTCTTTGCTTCCTGGAGTCTTTACTTCGTTCTCGCTTCTTGGCATCCTTACTCTGGTCCTTACTTTGGTTTCGTTTCCTTTCCTTTGAGCCACTCTTCTCCAGGCTCCCTCTGTCCATGGATTTTTGTATTTTGCTAACTTCAGATTTCTTGTTTCCTTCCTGAACTTCATTACTTTTACTGGAATCACGTTTTTTGCTAGTTTGCTTCTCTTTGACCAAGTTCTCGTGCTTCTTTTCATGGGATTTACCTTCATTTGATTTTGCAATACTGATCTTTTTCTCTTTTGTTTTATTATGTAAATCCTCTTTGGCCATTTTCTTTGCTTTGAATTCTCCTTTCTTCCCAACACCTTCAAAAATCTTTTTCTCAATGACTGAAAAATCAAGATCATCAGAATCATCTACTTGAACTGGGAGAGATTTTCTGCCAACTACCTTATTGTTTGATACCATGTTCTGATTGACTGCTGCTTCACTTTTCTTTTTTTTACTCACAGATCTCTTACTCTTCTCATTCTTAACTTTAGAATTTTCATTTTTAGGAGTGCTGGAAACTGTAAATGGGGTATCCCTCTTGTCTTGATGTGTTTTAATTAATTTAATCTCTGATGCTGGGGAATCCCGTGAATCAGTATTTTCTTTAGAGCAAGATGGAGTGGGGATATTTACTTCTTGTTTTTTAGATTCCTGACTTGTAGAATTTCTCTCGGGTCTCCTTTTCTCATTTTTTGATGCTGGAGCTGCTTGACTAATTTTCCTCTTTGCTGACACTGTAGGTGGGCCAGTTTTCCCCCATTTTACTTTAGCTTCTGGAAACACTGGTTTGCCCTGAATAAGTTTTTCAACAAGAACACGGGGACCTTTCAGACTGGAACGCCTCCTCACAGCTGTGAGTTGAGCTTCCTTTCCTGATGATTTCATGACCATCCTGGATCTGTCAGTTTGCAAACAGGTTCAGTAAATAATGGAACAAATATAATACTGTCCAAAGCTTAATAAATGAAATGCACACAGACCTAAAAATGCTATAAAATTTCTAAATCTGTTGGTTAGCATTTACCACAAAGAAATTATAAAAGGCTGTGATATCAATACACTAATGCTCTAGTCAAAGTAGAGGTACTCACAAAATCCTGTCAGTAAAAAGGAATTACCAAAGTAATGTGCACACCTTGTGATATGCTGATTCACACATACACACAAAAACAGTGCTACTGTACATAGGTTATTCACAGAATATTAACATGTATGCATTATTAACATGATCTTAGTTATTGTGTGTAATTGATACAAAACATGGCACATGATAACAGAATTATGTGATAACAAAAGCACAGAACCTATGGGATTTATCCTAACTGGTACTGGGCATCCCAGGTGCAAGTCCAAATTTTCCTATTTCCAACAAATTAGAGGCACTAAACACATACATACTGTTATGGTAAGTACCAGAAGCACACACAGGTACAGTTAGGTTAAAAGAAAGTGATGAAACAGCACAATAAGGAAGAAACATATGCCACAGAGAAACCTGAGATGGGCTTCCGGTAAGATGTTCCAGGCTAGGCAAAGGAGTTAGTGGTCACTACCTGGGTTTAAATCCTCGAGTACCACCTATCTCTGCATTCCTCAAAGCCATCAGAAACCACTGTACCATCAATGTCAGATGAAACCAGCTCAGGTGTACAATAACGATGTTTTTATCCGAAAAATGCATTAGAATGGCAAGAGTGCAGATTTTCATCTTGCAGTGATAATGAAAACTGCTATTAACATGTATATTAACGATATTAACAAGTATACAGTACTCTGCAGTACCATGAGATAAACAATCTGAAACATAAGTATATTCAAACATATGCTGCATATTTTCATGTACAGGCAGTCGAGAGAAAGTCTGTAGATCTCCTGTGAGACTACATAACTAGACCAACAAGTCTCTGAGTAATCCATTTTAACTGATGATATTTTTATTTCATTCTTGCTATCCCTGGATAATTTATTTATTCATTTATTTTTTAGCTAACAGATGGATACAGCCCACATTAGCTAACCCATTCACAACTAAGTGGCTCTCCTACCCTGACTAAAACAGTCCGGCTGTGGCAAGAATACACTGTCTATCTATCTACACACTGTCAGACACCTTACTCACGTATGGGGTGGCCACAAACAAATTGCCTCCATCATCCTGTCTCCCGCCATTTCACTGCCCTGCTACCAGCTGACACCTAACTCTCTCATATACCTCTCCACTCCATCCCTCCATCTCATCCTCAGCCTCCCCTTCCCCCTCCTCCCTCCACCTCACTCACGCTATCCTCATCAGTCTCTCACTCTCCATCCTCTCCACATGGCCAAACCACCTCAATGTGTTTCACCTGTCGCTTCCTGTCAAATCCACAGCCACACCACAATGCTCCTTCACTTCCTTATTTGTCAGTCTATCTCTCCATGTGACTCCATATGCTCCTCTCAAATAACTCATTTCCACTGCTCTCACTCTTAACTTCTGTCCCTCCAACAAGGTCCAAGCTTCACTTCCATATGTTAGCGTTGGTATCACAATACTGTCATGTAGTAACTTCTTCACTCTTGTGCTCACTTCCCTGTTTCTTATCACTGCCCTCAAGGAACCAGCAACCTTTCTTCCTTGCTGTACCCTTCCAAGCACTGTACTTAAACACATGCACATTTTCCATTTCCTCCACATCCAGCCTCATTGTACATTCACTGACTTCACTTCTCTTAGAGACTATAACTTTACTCTTCCCTACATTCACCTTTAGATTCCATTTCTTAAACTCTCCTAAAGTCATCCACCAAGCCTTGCAGCTTCCCTTCGTCTTCACTTAACAACACAGCATCATCTGCAAACAACAGTACAGGGAGCTTCCAAACACTGCCCTCTCTCAGTAGGGCCACTTCAACATCCATTGCCCTGCCTTGTATCTCTTTTATAACCTCATCCATATACAAACTGAACAACCATGGAGACATGACACATCCCTGTTTCAATCCAACCTTCAAGTAGAAAAATTCACTCAGTTCACCATCCACACGCACTGCAGCCTTAGCACCCTCATACATACTCTTCACAGCATTCAACAACTTCCCATCTACTCCATATATTATTACTTTCCACAATCCTTGTCTATCCACCCTGTCATATGCTTTCTCCAAATCTATGAAGGCTGCATACAACTTCTTTCCCTTCTCTAGAAACTTTTCCACTAAAGATCTAAGAATGAATATCTGATCTACACAATCTTTTCCCTTCCTAAAACCTCCCTGTTCTTCTCCAACTAATTCCTCTGTTATTTCCTTAACTCTGTCAATTAGTATCATACCATATTCTTTTCCTAATACACTAAGAAGACAAATGCCCCTATGATTACCACACACTTCTTTATCCCATTTTCCTTTGTACAAAGGAATAATTATACCCGACTTCCAATCCTCCGGGACTCTACCTTCCTCCCAGGCCAATCTGCACATCTTCCACATCCATTCTACCACTATCTCTTCCCTATGCTTCAGCATTTCACCACACACTCCATCAATTCCTGGGGTATTCCTCATTTTGACTTTCTTCATTGCTTCCACAACTTCCATTCTACTGATTTATTCTCTCATCTCACATCCCTCTTTCTCCCAGCCATTCCCCAGCCACTTATACTCACATTACTTTCATTCTCTCTGTTCAACATTTCCTTGAAATGTTCTCTCCATATGCTTACTTTTTCTCCCTTCTCCACTTATAATCTACCATTTTTATCTTTCACTCTCCAACTAACTTCTGTGCCACCCTGTCTGACTCTTTTTACCTCTTTCCAGAATATTTTCTTATATTCCCCCTACTTTATATTCAAATTCCTTCGAAATTCCACATCCACTTTCTTCTTACTCTCTCTTACTAATCTTTTCACCTCTCTCTTCCTCTCTGCATATAACTCTCTCTTTCGTCTCTCAACTTTCTCCACACCCGTTTCTCATCCACTCACTACGTGCTTTCTTCTTTTGTGCCACAGCCTGTCTCACCTCTTCATGCCACCATGATGTTCCTTGCACACCCTTTCGTCTTCCCTTCACCCCACACGCCACCTCACATGCTGCACAGATTTCTTCTGTGAATATCTTGTACACACCTTCCACGTCCCCCATCAGTTTCAATCCATATTTATCCAATTGTTCCTCCACTTCTCTCTTATACTCTGCCTTTTTTCATCCTCTTGTAACCTTTCCACCCTCCTTGCATATACTACTTCCTTCTGTCCTTCCCTTCTTCTATTTCTCCATTTCACTTGGACCTTGATTTTCACCACCACGAAGTGGTGGTCAGAAAGTCCACTCCCCCAACCTCTGTATGCTCTTGCATCCATTACACACCTTTGCATCCTTTCATCCACACACACATAATCAATCATTGCCTTCTGTTCATTCAGTTCCCCAGCCTTGTCATCACTCGCCACGTATACCCATGGACCATTTTGTGCCTTAAGAGGGTATTGGCTATCATCAACCCCCCTCCCGGCACAAATGTCCACTAAAGCTCTGCCATTCTCATCTATCTCAGCAGGCACACCCCACTCACCAACAAGTCCATCCACCTACACACTCCCAACTTTACCATTCATATTGCCAATCGAAAACACTCTCTCATTCCTTTCAAAGTTTTCCATGTACACTTCACATTTGCCCAGAACTCTTCTCTCACTCTGCTTGCACAATCTTTTGTTGGCGGATACATGTACACAGTCGCCCACATTTGTAGTCCAACTTTCAATCTTCCCCACACAATCCTTGAGCCAACTGATCCATATTGTATTCTCTTATATTCTCCTTCCATCTGTTACTCACAACAATGTACAGTACACTCCTTCTTTTGCCCTCTCATTCTCACCTACTCCTGCACGTATACCCCATCCATACTCCCATTCTCTCACCTCTCCATTTAGTTTCAGTTAATCCACATACATTCACTTCTGCACCCTGAAGCACCTGGACAATCTCTCTCTCTCTATCACTTCATCATTTGCACCCCTTACATTCCACGTCGCAATCCTTATCGACACTTCTGTTACCAATTAACTCCTTCCCCCTTGGGGTCATTTATCTCCCCCTGGGGGTCATTAATAGCTCCAGGGATCATTTCTGATGAAAGTGTCATAGAAGAAGAGTGTCAGCAAATGATGAGATATAAATAGAAAATACCAGTAAACACAGGCTTTACTTTAAGCAGCAGAAGCACATTACCAAATCACTTCTTTTCTCTTATAGTTTTATATTTTTCTGAACTTATTTTTGGGGTGGTGAATGAATATTTCATATTAAATTTCTTTTTCTGTTGTTTTATACATGTTCATTTCCCTGTATGTACCGGTACCGGTACTCTGTTTCTCTCGTGTAATGCTAAACATTCCAACACGTAAATCCACCAAAATTTGTTGGTGCTGGTGTCCCGGTCATCTTTTAATACCTTTTCCTAACATTGCACTTCAGCCTAACCTAACCTTTGCCTAGCAGTTTACACAAACCTATTCTAACAATGAAGACTGGAGTAATTTTAATAAGTCTGCCATTATGCCTGTGTACTAAAACATCAAGAAAACCAGAGCAACAGATAGAGTGTCAACAGGAAACATCATTTACACTCATAACATTGGTACATACAAAAATAAATGAATTTGGGTAGATCTGAGTCTATTCCATAGTCTGAGGAAAAACAAACATCAGTGAGGCATAAGGAACAAAACACAAAGGGGTAAAAAATTCAACAATTGTTTGCCACCACAAGGTCAGAAAATACAGTAAACAAACTGGAGGAATTGTAAAGTCTTTCAGCTGCTTGAAGTAAAACGTTTACTAATACTTCAAAATACCTTATTTCCAGTTGTGGCTTTTATTTTAATATTATCCATCAAAACTACTACATGAACGTAATAGAACAACTGTTAATCTAAATGACCTCCAAATCCCAGTCTACTTCTATATTACCAAAAAACAGCATCTTGTCACTTCTCCAACAACTCTCCATTTATAAGACACGTATTTGTTTTGTCCCGTCTGTGATCTACAGGCAAGAACTCTTACTTTCAGGGCCCTAAAAATCTTCAAACAAGTAGCCCATCGACAAGGTACCTCAAGAATCGCTTGCCTGCACCAGCCCGCGCGGTAGGAGCTTGCTCGCAGCTCCAATCTTGGATTAAGTGTGTAATTAGTGCTCTCAACCAAGTCAAAGATTTAGCATGGTGACACGTTATTTTAAAGCAAAATGACGTATATAGCACTTTGGTGTCGGTAATACACAAAATCCCCTTATATTTACGAAATTTTGCTGGAGCAAAATTTAGTACCCGTATGAAGATCCTATATTCTTTCCTCCTTATGCAAGATGTAAACATGAGTAATATTTGGAAGTTATGAATATAATTGTAATTATAAAAAATGAACTGTTTTGATATGATAGTGGAGTAATATATTTACTAAATTATAGAAGAATATCGATACCACTGCCAATTTTTTTCCAAAATTAGAAATTTTGAAGCTGCATAAAAAAAAAAAAAAAAAATGCTGCAGTCTGTAGGTGCTAGGTGGGCATGTTGCCGTCGTTGGTCGTTCATGTACTATTGGTTAGTTAGTTTGGATTTGTCCATCTATTGTGGTAGAGTGGACACGCAGATGAAGCCCTCGAATGAGATCTACTTGTTAAGGCAGCTGCAGCTCTGAATAGTGTTTCACAGGCGACCTTCTCGGCGTTCAATTCGAGGGATCTCGTGATGTCGTCGCAGGTGCCAGGGGGGATAAGAGGTCTTCTCCCTCCTTTTGTCGTCCCGACAATACACAATATTTACAAACATAATCCTTAATCCAAACTAAACATTTAATTACTGTATACACAAGCCTTCGAGTTATCAGGTCTTCTCCTATGCAGCTTACTACGACATCCTTTCTCCTCCACACAGTCCACTCTTCTTGGAATGACTTGATCCTCTTCCTGATTCACTTCCGCAGGGAAACTGTCACCATCCTCTTGTGCTTCAGCTCTTTGGTCCTCCTGAACATCATCGGCTGAGGGTGTGCACGATTCCTTGAAGACATCCCAGCTGTACTGCCCTGGCTCACAGTACTGCCACATACAATTCGTTTGGGCTAGACTTCGAACCTCCCTCCCCGAATCCTGTACGTTACGTATTACAGGCGGTCCATCACGGTGTACGGCCCATCCTACGGGCTCTGCAGCTTTGGTAACTGTCCCTTATTCTGTTGGAGGTTATATAGCCAAACTTTATCACCATCCTTGGAGCTTACCTCACTTTCCTTGGCATCATATTTGCGCTTCAGCACTTCACCTGAAAACTTCAGAGCTCCTCGAACTTGGTGATGTATCTCAGCCAATCTTTCCTGAAGATGCTTCACATAGCTGGAGGTGTCTGTAGGCAGCTCTTCACCAGGTGGTCTTCCTATTAACAAATCACCTGACGATCGTAACTCGTGGCCCAGCATCAGTTCTGCAGGGGTGTAGCCAGTAGACTCGTGGGATGCAGACCGATATGCCATCAACAACGCAGATAATTTCTCGTCCCATTCCAGCTGCTCCTCTCCACAGTACTTGGTCAGTTCTTGTCCCAGGGTCCAGTAGAATTTCTCCACCATCCAATATGATTGTGGCTTTAGTGGAGTTGTCCTGGTCTTCTTGATCCCCAGTATCTTGCAGCACTCACAGAACACAGCTGACTCGAAGTTTCTACCCTGTTCTGAATGTACAGTAGCTCTTGTTGCATCCGAAAACGACAGAAGATTTGGTCTACCAATACCTGAGCAACAGCTGTGGCTTTTGGTCGGGAATGGCAAAGGCTTCTGGCCACTTTGTGATATAGTCCATGGCAACACATATACTGGTTTCTGTTATGCGCGTGTTCTGAGTCCCGACTTCTCGGACACAGACACGGTGCGGTGGCATTGAAAACACAAAAGTGCAAATATCTCGAAAACGGTGCATTTTAGAGCAAAAATGAGCGACGGCGACGGCAAGTAGTTAAACTACCCCATTTTTTACTGCTCTATCCCGTGAGCCGGGTCTCATCACGATACCTCCAAAGGGAAATGGGTAAAAATGGGTCACTTTTGTAAATGTGGCATTTTAGAGAAAACCAAACGAGGTATTTTGCCCAAAATGAAACGGGTAGTAGTAGTCGTGGGTTTTATCTAAAAATGGTATCCAAGATTTTTCCTATAAATACTGGGGTTCGATAGGTATAAAAGGAAAAAAAAAAAAAAAAAAAAATTGCGGGAGTTTCACTCCTCTGTTCAGACAGTTTCTTCCATCTGTCAGCGTTTCTTCATGGATTTTAACTAGAAAATCGATATAGGAAATCCTATGAAAGAGGTATACCCTTTGTAGGTATAGGAGTTGTTTGTCAGCCCTATTCAACCCATCCCACTCCAGGTTATACGTAGTAAATCAGACCCAGATTTATTGGAGGTTTCACTCTGGGACAAATATCTCCTTTCTTTTCCTTTAAAATGCCTCTTCGCCAAATAGACCTATTTACCTACAAGGGGTGTGCTTTAATAACAAAATTTCCTATTTCGGTTTTCGAGTTAAAATCCATAAAGAAACGAGGTTAGATGGAAGAAAATGTCTGAAAAGAGGTGTGGAACACCCTTAGACTTTATTTCTCATTTTTTCCCCTCCCTATTATAACTATCGAACCCCACTGTTTACAGGGAGAATCATGGATACCATTTTCAGATAAAACCCACATCTATTACCCGTTTCACTTTGAGCTAAATATCTCATTTGGTTTCCTCTA
>NC_136954.1:63461932-63501932 GCF_032717465.1 Coenobita brevimanus | reverse complement strand
GTACGGAGAGCGAATAACATGCCAGTTTATGGAATACGGGAGTCTGCCACAACTCTCCATTTGGCGAAAAGAATGGTTAAAGGAAAGAACGTAGACAGAGGCGAATGGGAGAAGGTTGTGGTATTAGACTGTTGGGGGTACTCTCGATATTTTCATTGTCTTTTTCTCTTATATACAAAATGATATTAATGCGTTATTAATCCCCAAATAAGCACATCATTGTTGACTAACGTGATCTGGTTCCAATATGGTTGAAAACAAAATGGGTAATAAGAAAGGCGACAAATTCTCTTGCTAAATGGGATGTTGGTACAACAGACTTCGAAAGCGAGAGGACGTTATGTACTGTATTTGGCCCGGTTTATACATCAGACTATCTGTCTGACTGCCTGTCTGTCAGTCTGTCTGCCTTTCTCTGTCCGCTTGTTTCTTAGCAAAATTATGGAAAAAAGTCAGCAGATTATGTTCTTTATTTAGATTTTTAATTTGCCATTCCGTGCAAGCCCAAACTATGTGGGGAACGTTGTTGTTCGAAGCAGAGCTGGAAGAGTCAGCGGACAGTGACTAATTTTTCGCAGTTACCCATCCAATTTACTGTTTTTCTCTGAATAGAAAGCCCACCCCGACTTAGTCTGTGGCGTCACAAAAGGTGCACGGGGAAGTCAAACGAGCAGGTAATCTTTGTCATTAGACTTTGAATTACGTTAGGATGAAGTAATTCGTTTTTTTAATAGATTTCCGTAAGAGGTCAGGGGTACAAGACATGGATAAAGGTTCAGTCAGCCGTCATGCCCGAATGAGAGGCTCATTAACTTCGACGCATTGTGACGAAAAAGCAATAAACAGTAGTTCAGAGGTAGACTCCGTGGAGTGAGTGCATCAGTACATCGTGTGTACACGATATTTTTATTTTCTGTTACCACACATGAGAACCACAGGTGTTTATTGATAAAGTGGACGGGCGTTTGAACCGATTATGAGGTGCGAGTGTTCTTGGCGTCACTTCATAAGCTGGTGATTAGATTTTGCTGGATTTCCCGCCATTGTCCTCCTGCCTGCGATCTGTCGCCTTGTTCCCATTGCACCCACCAAAGGTATGCTGTTTGACTTTATTCTGTACCCATTTTACTCTGACTTGGCCTAAAATTTCCATCTCTCCAACTTGAATACTGAGTTGTAGCAGTAGATTAATACTAGAACATGTAAGTCACAAAAAAGTGCCATTGAAGAGGAGCCGTAGCGCTGCCGGTTTCTGCCAATGACCCATGTGAAGTAGGCGGCAAAAGGACGAAAATTTGAGTCGTTACCCTTAAAAAAAAAAAAAAAAATAGTATAATACAGGATACTGTGATACTCTAGGAAGTTGTGGAGAGTTGAAAGTTGTTTGTTTGCAATAGCGAGACAGGCAGAAAGAAAGACACACAGACAGAAGATAGACAGTCGCAAGGCAAGGAGACAGGAAAGGGGAGAAGAATCGTGCCGTTATTTTGACTGAAGTTGACTTCATAGCACATTACATTATATTTGTGCCGTAACTTTAATAGCATGTCTTCTTATGTATAACCAAGGTCCTTTGACGAGTAGTGAGCTAACACACACACACACACACACACACACACACACACACACACACACACACACACACACACACACACACACACTGCAACCACATCAAACTATACACCCCCACCCCCTCCACATACAACACATTCACCTACACACACACACACACACACACACTGCAATGACATGAAACCGTACACCTCCCCCACACACAACACATCCACCTAGACACACACACACACACACACACACACACACACACACACACACACACACACACACTGCAACCACATCAAACCATACAACCCCCACCCCCACACACAACGCATCTATACACACACACACACACACACACACACACACACACACACACACACACACACACACACACACACACACACACACACACTGCAACAATATTAGACCATACAACCCCCACCCCACCCCACACATAATACATCCACCCTCCCCCCCCCACACACACACTGCAACCACATCAAACCATACACCCCCCCCACCCCTCACCCCCACACATACAACACATCCACCTTCACACACACACACACACACACACACACACACACACACACACACACACAGACACACACACACATACACAAGTATTCTATGACGGCCCTTGCTAACTGGGATGTATATGTGTGTGTGTGTGTGTGTGTGTGTGTGTGTGTGTGTGTGTGTGTGTGTGAGTGAGTGTGATGGAATGGTGAAGTGTGGGGGTTGCCATGGTAACATAGACTCCCTGTACCAGCCAAGCTAAGACCATGCGTATTGCCCACTGAGTCTCGCACTTTATATAAAAGATCTTTGTACTCATAGTTAATGCCAATATTGCCGTTTTTTCATCACAATATGGTAGAACATACTCGAACCTAATGTGTAAAAATGAACAATTAATTTTAAAGTTTTCTCTGGCAAGAAATGAAGTGAAAAAGGTGTTTGGTGGTGGGGTGGAGTGGGTGTCTAGCGATGCATTGTGGTGAGACAGACATGCACTCACAGGCACATATTTACACGCACACACACACACACACACACACACACACACACACACACACACACACACACACACACACACACACACACACAATACTCTGTAATGGAACTTGCTGATGGGGAAATGTGTGTATGTACCTGTGGTGGTGTGGGAGGTTGCCATGGTAACACACAGGCACCTCCCACCAGTCAAGCAATGACTTCCTTTGCAATTTATTTTTTAATAGGGCTGGTTAAGAGAGCTGTATGATCATGAGAGTTAATAGACTCAGCATTAACGCTCTCAGAGTAGTATGACTCACTCTCAGCTGATAGCTATCGCCAAGCAGTACCTGGAATAGAATACTAGAGTTGCCCCTACCATCAAAGGGCCTTGGTACCATCTAGTGGTTGTGAAAGTAGCTGGACAAGTTTCTCGTCTTGGTAGGCGTCGCTACTTGGCTACTTTTGCTAGTGACCGCCGGACAGTGGAAGGACGAGGGTGTGTGTGTGTTGCTGTTGCATCATTCCCCTGAAGTAAGTGTTGGATATTTGCTGTTTTTAGCCATTAAGGTGACTACATTAGGACACAAGGATATCGCACTGACAGCCAGAAAGTATCATGGCCCAAAGAAATAATACCTATAAGGCTAATAAAAGTAATTCTGATGAGACAAGGGGGCTGTTAGTGTGAGGGAGATGAGGAGGCCTTGTAGTCCAGTGTTGCCGTTTTGTGGCAAATCACCTGCTAATGTGGAAAAACAAATGAACAACGAGCATGAATGTGGGCAGGCGGACGTCATTCCACACTAGTGTGGAAATTTTTTCAGCGCTAATTGTTCACGTTATTTTGTAGGAATACGGGGGATAGTCATAATTGGGAGGCATTAACATGTATTGTTATTCAGACCCTTCATAGTTAAACTAACGAATATGTAGCGTTTGTCTATAATTCTGTCATTTAAAACAAGAAAGAATACGTCGTTGAACAGTCTACCTCTACCCACCCAGCGATATCATAAAATACAACAACAATAATTTACAAGACAAATGCCAACCATTAGCAGTCCACACTTACTTTGTAATATTAAAGAAATACCGAAACAATGTTGCAAAACGTGTACAGTTGATATACTAGAAAACTTGGTTGTGGATAAACTTACTTGTCTCTTGGCTGGTTATTAATCAGCATTTGCTGACCTATTAACTTTCTTAATCATTTAACGCCCTTACACTTGAATCATAATAGGTCTGACATCATTAATTATACCCTCTCTTCCAGTATTCACAGTATACCAAATTTTGTGGTGGTTATACCAATAATACATCTACTGTCATCCTGGTTACCAAACGGGAACGTGTGCAATAATGACGTCACAACCAGTGTGCAATTCACGGCAACTCTGCTTTGTACCGCCTCAATCTTGGTGTCTCAGCACCAGTGACATAGCAGCGTGAGTGTTGTCCTGTAGATTCTCGTGCCGATCAGACTGGTGGACTAGGTTTGCCTGCCCACTTGTTCCTGTCCACCCAACAGTACAGTTTGGGACTTGAATGTAAACTCAAAAGTGCGAATCAGATTTCAGAGGGACAATGTGATCAAAAAAAAAATTATTGTATGTAAATTATTTTGTCCTGAAGCGAGCACACACACACACACACACACACACACACACACACACACACACACACACACACACACACACACACACACACACACACACACACACACACACACACACGTTGACACATACACGTACACGTATATTGTGTTGTTGTTCCTTCATTTTACCAAGACCGTGATAGTCGTTTTTTTGCAGCTTATTTCCCGTAGTTCAGTGAAAGAATTGAACTTACAACTCTACATCATTTCCATGGCACTTCTTCGTGACTAGCACCATTCTAGTGTTAACCCCTTGTCACAACACACAGTTTAAGAAAGAGATTGCAATTATACGCCAAGTTAGAGTGAACAGGGTATAGTTGTGATGCTGCAACACACGTATATTAAATTTTGTCCTCTTGTATATAGGTCACTCCACACGCTGTCCTTAGGTCACGCCTTTCACAGAACAAATATCGCATGGACAACCAGCGTAACTAAACGGCAGGCCAGAGATGGAGTGAGGGGAAGAGGTACACAGAGAATAAAAGAGATATTACTCGCAGATCCACCGACCTGGGACGGAACAAGCTAAAAACCAAAGGATTGGAGTGGAGACAAGTGAGAGGGGTCCTTATCCTGCAGTGGTGTGTCACAGGCTGATGATGATGATGTTGATGATGGTGACGATGATAATGATGATGATGTAACTCCGTGCAAACACTACAATAAGGGTGGATGATAGTGATGAATATGATGATAATCGTGATGATGCTGATATAACTTCTTTACTACATTTTTAACAGTGTTGGGATGGTGATGATATGCTGCTGCTGCTGACGATGATGATGATGATGATGACGAGGGAGATGACGATGGTGATGATTACGACCACGAAGATGACGACGACGATGACGACGACGACGATGATGGCGACGATCTTCAAGTCATTGGCTGAGTCATCTCTCCCTTTCCTTTCTGTTTAACTTGGTGTTTTGGTGACTGGGCACGTGTGTGTGTGTGTGTGTGTGTGTGTGTGTGTGTGTGTGTATGTATGTGTGTGTGTGTGTGTGTGTATGTATGTGTGTGTGTGTGTGTGTGTGTGTGTGTGTGTGTGAGCGCGCTTGCGTGCATGCTTGTTTGTGTATGTACGAGTAAATATTGGTTGATGATTCCATAGTTGGTTACATGGCACATTCAGACTCTTTAATTTCATGGTTAAATTTTAGGTCAAGAATGTAGGACGTTTTACCCAGAGAGTTACGAGACACTTACGCAATATTCTGAAAAGCTTATTACATCCCATAGATCACATCACAGGGTTTCCTAAGTAACTGATCACCGTCTCCTTATGTATCGTTAGGAAGTGGATGAATATGAGTGAAGTAATACATATATATTGGCCTTTATTTAAATGGAAGAATTAACCTCACAGAATTATGCTCTTTTCATTTTAAGGATACAACACATGATTTTCTACATTATCACAGTAGCTCTAGGACCGGCCCTCCCCGTCTGCTTCTCACTAACCATTTTCGTATGAGAGGTGTTGTACTCATATAGGCTTTAGAGAGTATAGTGAAGCCAAGTTACGTTGTACGAGCCCCACACAATAAGTCACACACCATCACCCTCTCACACCACACCATACCATATCACCCTCCCGCACCGTATCACATCACACCATACCATACCACCCTCCCACACCGTATCACACCACACCATACCAATCTCACACACTACACGACACGAAATCACACTCCCACACCAAACAAAATCCTCCTCCCACACCACACCACAAAAAATCCTCCTCCCACACCAAACTACACCACACATAACTTCCCTCCCACTCCACACCACACCACACATAACCACCCTCCCACACCTTACCACACCACAAAAAATCATCCTCCCACACCACACCACACCACACATAACCACCCTCCCACACCATACCACACCACACAAAACCACCCTCCCACACCACACCAAACCACAAAAAATCCTCCTCCCACACCACACCACACAAAATCACCCTCCCACACCACACCGCACGTAACCACCCTCCCACACCACACCACACCTCACCTCACCACACAACCCTCCCCACACCACTTCACACAACCCCCCCACCACACCACACCACACCACACCAAGGAGATTAACCTAAGGGGCCTGTAGCTCCCACATCTAGTAATTCTAAGATTATTTCCAGTAACTTCACACACACACCTCAGGTCACGTCTTTCACAGAAGAGATAACAGAAGGACAGCGAGCGTAACTGAATGGCAAGCCAGAGATGGAGTGAGAAGAAGAGGTGCACAGAGAATAAGATGGAGAGATTATATGACGCAGATCTACCGAGCAAGGACGGAACAAGCTAACAATTAATGGATCAGAGTGGAGAAAGGTGAGAGGGTCCTTATCATGCAGTGGTGTGTCACAGGCTGATGGTGATGATATTGATGGTGATAATGATGTTGATGCTGATGGTGGTGATGTTTAACATCTCATTATATGAGGTTACAGAATGCACAGTGAGGCTGCATAGCCAGGAAATGGAGAATGTGAGTGCATTTAAGTATTTATGTAATATGATGAATGAGGATGGAAGATTAGAGGATGAAGTGACTGAAATGATACATCAGGGAAGGAGGGTTGCTTGTTCTCTAAAACGCAGTGATTAGGAGGAGGGAAGTGAGGATGAAAACATAAAAAAAAAAAAGAAAAAAAAAAAGAGCACTACATGCTGTGATTCCCACTTTAAAGTATGGAAATGAAGCTTGGATCTTGTTGGAAGGACACAAGTCAAGAGTGAGAGCAGTGGAAATGAGCTACTTGAGAGGAGCATGTGGAGTTTCATAGAGAGACAGACAGACAAATGAGCAGGTGAAGGAGCGTTGTGATGCTGATGTGGATAAGACTGAAAGCGTTAAGAGAAATACTTCGAGATGGTTTGGCCATGTGGAGAGGATGGCGAACAAGAAAATTACTAGAAGAGTGCACATGAGTTAGCTGAAAGGGTAGAGGGGGAGGGGGAGACCGAGGATTAGATGGAGGGAACGAGTAGAAATATATGACTGGGATACTTTAGCTAAATGGTAGAGGAAAGTACATCATGGAGGCGATTTGCTTGTGGTCACCCCTTACGAGATTAAGGCGTCTGGCTATAGATAAACAGATATGGATAAATAGATAGGCAGATAGGTGATGATGATATTATGATGATGATGATGATGATGATGATGATGATATTATTATTATTATTATGATGATGGTATTATTATTATGATGATGATATTATTATTATGATGATGATGATGATGATATTATTATTATTATGATGATGATGGCGATGATGATGAGGAGGAGGATGAGAATGGGCATGAGAATGAGGGTGTAGATAAGGATGATAATGATGATGATGATGATGATGATGATTTTTGTCGGCAGGTGAAAGGATGAAACAGCAAGAACTCTACCATCGGTCCAAGCATCCACGATTCCACATCCAACCATCCTTCCATCCATCCTTCTCGCTTGATGTTAAAAGCCAAGTCAATTTAATTTAAGTAGTACCAATTGCTTCTTCATAAGCTTTCCAACTGTCTGAACAGATCTGCAGTAGCTTTAAAAACTCCTAAAATAACTCTGTTTCGGTGCTCAGTTTGGCACTTTTTTTTTTTTTTCCTTTTATCAGTACTGGCGCGGCAAATTATGAGAAAAGTCCAAGTAACTCCTATTATTTTTTTTTTTTACTGGGTTTCTAATGATGTCCATAGATCCATTGTTGCTTTAATAGTTTCCTAGACAACACAGTCTTGACGCTGTTCTCTGCCACCCTATTATACCATGTCATATAGTGTTCTCGCTCGCTAGCTTTGTTCGCTCTCATGCTTGAACAATAAATCACTGAAGAAAAGGTGGTATAAAGCCCCCTAAGCAGCCGCAGTATTATAACCCTCGGTATGCAGTCCGTTCCCTGTGGCCTTGTAACTTTGTGTACCCGGAGCGCTTACAAAAAAAACTTGCAGTAATTTTCCTTTCGTAACTATACTCGTTTCACTGTAACTTGGCCTGAGTTGTTGTTGTTACACCTTAGGCTCCTCTGGATGTGAATCCAGTGTTATGTTGAATGATGGTCTGTGTTGTGGTAGTGTGGTGCAGGAAGTGAGTGGGTGTGTTGTGGTGTGGGGGTGCCAATTTGCAGTATGAGCACAGGGAATTGTATGTGTGTTATGTTTTGTGTTAGTATTGTAGCAGGGAAGGTTGGTGTATTCGTGTCTCTGGGTTCGGTGGTGTATGAAGGGTGCATGCCTGGTGGTGGCACATGACGGGTGCTGTTTAGCAGAAAGTTTTGGATGGCTGCGGTGTGTATGTGTTTATGTATGTGTTTGGTAGAAAGTTTTGGCTGGCTGGGGTGTCCATGTGTTTATGTATGTGTCTGGGAAGTGTAGAGTTGGGTGGAGAAGGGGATATGTTGCAAAGATAATCTGTGTAGTGTTGGGCGGTTGTTCGATTTTGTTTCAATGTGGAGAGGATGATGCAACATAAGGTTAAAAGGGTGGGACGGATCTTGAGTTGAAGTGATGAACTGTGTGCCTCTCATATTCACTTGGGCTCTAACTGCATGATATTAGTTATGTTTCTTGGTGTAGGCTGTCAATACTTGTGGTTTTAGTGTCTTCTGCTATTAACGTATTGTTTTCTGTTCTTTAAAGCCTCTTCGTGTTTGTGTTGGGTAAGATTAGGGCTCGGCTTGTGCGACAGTAATTCACGGCTGTTTTAATGAATTACTGATTAGTGGAGGATAGAGTTGGGATGTATATGAGAGAGGGTGTGTGTGAATTAGGGGGAGTGATGCATAATGACAGGGGACAGGGCGGCATAGAGGCGACTTGTTTGTGGCCACCTCTTACGGGATTAAGGCGACTGGCTATAGATAGATGGACAGACAGATAGCTTATAAATAGTTTTCATACGGTTTGCCGAGCAGTAGCGATAGTTATCACTAGAATATGATGCTAGTCACGAATGAGTGCTGTGGAAAGGATGTAGGGCTGTATTATTGTCTATTTCTGCTACTGATCTGCGTGACATTCTCGTATGCTTTAAATGAAACTCTGTGCCAAGTTAAAGTGAAAGACGTGTATGTTTGTGTAGGACGAACAAGAGACAAGGAGGTATTCTGTGGCCTGTTTTCTTTGTGCTTCGTACAAGACACAATAAGAGTTATGACGAGGCATTGATGGCGAGTCTGTGAGTCACCACACATTAACGGCCGCTCATTATACAAGGTGGTCCATGTATTACGCCACCCAGTTCTTGTGTGTTGCGGGCACGGCTCAGTGAACATTACCAGTGTCTATCCTGGATCATTATCTACTTCCCACAACCCTCTTCATTCTTCGTTTCATAATATAGGCTTTAATTTAGGTCCATTGATTGCATGGTGGAGAATTCCCATAATCCTTTTTATGTTCAGCTTCATATTATTGTACTGTATAATCTTTTCTTGATGTCCACTGATCACACGGCTGAGTAGTAATTTGGTGAAGCAATCAGAATGTCTTAGCTCATCACAAAAGCAGACCCCACAACACACAAGATTGGAGAGCGCAATATACTGACCACTTATATTAAGTCAAAGCCAAAGTTAAAAAGATAAGGAAACAAGACAAAAAATTTAAGTTTTCATTATCAATACTTCAGTGTAGAATACATTAATAGAGACAGCAGTATATATATATGGATTCAAAAGTAGCATTTGCCCACAGAACATCCTGTAGGGGAGAGACCCAATTGGAAGCCAGATCACACCATCACCAACAGGCTTCTCACGGCAGGGCAGACCAAACATCAGCAGGGTATGACCAGTGTGGCATGGAAGCAGCGTCAAGGCAGCAGACTCCAGCACGACCTGTGGACCAGATGTGTATTAGTTCAAATCAGTGTTAGCTTTAGTTATTTAATCTTACATCGCAGAAACTTCATCTTGCCACTATTCCTTGTAGCACCTTTTTGTCAAGATTATTTCTACGTATGTTATTAGTGTATCTTACTGTGTAATATGCAAAACAGGCAAGAAAGAGGTGCTAGGGAGTCTCAGACAACGGGAATATGTACCTTATATCCACACTAAACCAAGTGAATAAGTAACATTTAGGGACCCAAGGCTAGAAGAGCTTAGTTATAGTGATGTATTTTATATCAGGAAAGAGGTAAATTATACTAGGCTTCACTCAGTTCGTCTCTGAAACCTATGTGAGCCTCAGCTGTTAGGTATAGATCCGAGTCCATTAATTACTTAGCGAAAACGTGAGCCAAAATTCAATAGGTAATTATTAAGCCATTACATTCAGATGTACGAGTAACTAACCAATAAAAATTATGTTACGAGTTTTGAGTATGTTATTGACCCACATGTACGACAAAATGGTGTCTTTGAGTACCTGACTTTCTGGATGTATCGAAAAAAGGCCAGATTGGCTAGATTTTACGAAAACACGAAAAGTTTTAGATTTATCAATAATTATCAAAAGGACTAAATGTACTAAAGTGAAGACAAAGTTGGATTGATAGAATATATGGGGCAGAACTGATGGGTCTCTGAAAAATAGAACACCCCAAAATAAATCCTGGGACACTATAATACCATAAGAACACTACCTGCCTCGATAGAATGGAGCCAGACCAGAGTGACAGAAGAAGTAATCTGGTCTACGTCAGACAAAGAATTAAGTCGCCAGGCCAGCTGTTTCACTGTTATAACCTCTGAACCGACAAGTTATCGCCACCCTTACCCACACACACACACACACACACACACACAGACAGCTGCATCTTTAGCTATGGTCGACACTGCTTCGGATATCATGTGTCGTATGATGATAATGACCAAAATATTTTAGTTTCCCCCAAAATTTCCGGCCCAACCGTTTTCTATGATTAATAAAGGGGTAACTAGGCTAAATTTATTGTTTTTACTATCTTTTCCTAGGGTTCCTACGCTCCTGAGGGTGCAATGAATGTTACTCTGTGGTGTATTCCATTTATTAGATTGCAATAAAATCAATTACACACTCGTAGACTTCGTTTTAATCACCCCCTGTTGCTGTTGCTCCTACTGTTCTTGTGGTCGTAGGTTGGTCTGTACTTGATCCCAGTGGACTGCAGGCTGAATTTTCCCTTTCCTGAAGTCCACCGTCCTCCTGTAGGGAGATACGGGGCGTTTAGGGATGGTTATGTGACCTGACAGCTGCACCGCCTGTTGTGGTGTGCTGGGGTGTGTTGTGATGCATGTATTGTGTGTGTGGTGATATGGTGTGCTGTGCTGGGACAAAAACTACCCATTAAATAAATATAAATAGTAAAAAATACGTCAATTATTGATCCAACCTTCAGTTGTACGTCTGGCAAACCAATCTTTCAGGCACTTGATCGTACAGCATACATAACGCAATAACTTTACCAAATTATCAAAATCCATCTAAAAACATTAATTTGTCGCTAGTGTATTACCTTATAGTAGAAAATCAGGTGCAATTACAAGCAAATTAACGAGAATAGACTGGAAAATCCTCCGAGCTGGGGTCAGAGTGGAGTCGGGGCGAGTGTGGCAGTGAGAAAGACATCAGTTGCAGCCAGACCTCCGTGGTGGGAGGACTGGTGTGCAGCTCTACTCTGCCAAATTCATTGGCTCTATCTGTTTCGCTGTGTCTCTGTCTCTATCCCTATCGCTAGCTATCTCCATTTCTATCTCTCTGTCTGTCTCTCATACACGCACACAAACACAGTTTTACACCATACCATCGTCATTTCCACCATTGATATATACTGTATCAATCTTTAACATAAGCACCTCCCAACCTCTCTCTCTCTCTCTCTCTCTCTCTCTCTCTCTCTCTCTCTCTCTCTCTCTCTCACACACACACACACACACACACACACACACACACACATACACATACACATGCACAAAAACACACACACACATACACATGCACAAAAAAACACACACACACATGCACAAAAACAACATAAACTATACCTCCATCCGTTGGGGTATGCGTGAGGAGAACAAGGCCCTCCAAATAGGATACTTCTCCTCCACTGGATGTGTTCCTGGAGCGCATACCTCCATGGGTGATGACAGTGGTGGTATTGATGGTTTTGTAGTGGTTCAGGCCCTGGTGCTGTTGGGGATAGAGCTCATGTTGTGAAATTCCATCGACACAACATAAACATACCACATCTATACCATGACTTAACACAGACACATACACGTAATGCGCACACACACACACACACACACACACACACACACACACACACACACACACACACACACACAAACCCAACCCTGCCCCACACACACACAAACCCAACCCCCCACACACTCACCAAGCACCCACAAACACCCTCACTGTTAGACCACTTTAACTCACTTTGGTTAATAAAATAACCTGGTGTTGACTAGAATAGGAGCTGTCCCGATCATGACGGGGTTAATGGTACCAGTATTAACATTATCAGGGTCCTAGGACTGTTAAGCTCAAGAAAACAGTCCGAGTTAGCTAGAATAAAGGAAAGAAGACGCAGCACAATAGGAATACTTGTATGATATATCTAAGACAGTACTATCTCCCTAAAAAAAAATTTCAAAAAAATCTATATATTAAAATCACACCTTATGACAACGGGAAGAAATATGCTCTAGAAGTATTCTCCAGAAGTATGCACTAGAAGTATGCCCTAGAAATATGCTCTTACGGCCATGTTTTATACAGAGTTAGGAATGGAGATCAAGAGAATAAAACAGTACTGAGATAACGATCCAAATATGATGCTTCGAAGAATAAGGTGAAACGAAGCTTATTATCTTTATCTGTTTAACTTAGTATCAGTAATTTGGTAGGGCATATTCAACAGCAAATAATATAGAAAGAAGAATCATGAGCTTGGGAATTAACATACGTATGGAAAGTGTACAGGATGGAGTTCGACTCGTAACACTGGTTTCAAGGCAATATATGATCCCATTATTTAACCTAGGATATGATTTGCACGAGATCTAAGTCAGCTGCATTAATTAAAAAAAAAAAAAATAGGAATATAGCACTAGAAGTAGTAGTAATAGCATAAACTGACCTTAAAATGGCGGAAAACAAGCGGAGGTGGGGGTGGGGTGGCGTGTGTGGTTCTGGTGGCGGTGCGGTGAATTAACCAAGCTGATGACGTTATGGCGGCGACCACTGGCTCTCATTTGAACCCCAGACGCCCTACAAGACTGACCTCCCGGCTCCACCTGCCCAGCTGATGACTTTGGCGATTTTTTCCCTCCATTTCAGGTCTGTTAAGGGAATTGAAAAGTGTATTATTTCACGCGTGACATATTTTCTAAGCTTTTGGTGGCTTTCGGCGGAAAAGAAGCTCGAATTTAATTTATATATATATTTTTTAAGAAATAGCCAGATATTCTAAGGAATTTTACCGGTCTTTGCAATATGTCTGCCAGTGAGGTGAAGGAAGCCGGCAGACTGTATTTTCAACTTAGTGAAATATCAATGCTGCCAACACCAAGACTCTTGTCCTCATTACTGCCTGCTGTCTGCCTAATTCATTTTTAATATACATATTTTTGCAGTAAGAATTTTTCCTACTCTGCCACAAACAGTAAGACTGGCAATAGGCCACATATGTTGGTGCCTGATGACTAAATCCTCCCGTTAACCCCAGTGAACCGATGACGAATTATCCTACTTTATTCCTCGCATCTGAAGACAACCGCATTTACCTTATTTTTACGAATTAAAAGATTTATGGGTATTTTTCTGTAACTGGGGATATGTTTGCAAAATGTAGGGATTATTATTTCGATCTTGAGAGGTTAGACACAGCCTTCATTAATCCTTTAACTACGAGAGATCCCTTAAGCTGAATAAAATCATCTGGTGGTTGCCTATCAGACGGGAAGGGTTTATTACAGGATCAATTTCTGCCACTGATGTGCCTTCAACAATGCAATTAACTCCTTCAATATAGCGTATATTGCCTATTATTCTCGCTGTCTCCAAGCTATTTAAATCACCCTTAAAAAAAAGGGATTTGATATAGCCTTAATCACTTGACTGTTACAAATCCCGTGTTGGATAAAATCGTCTGAAGGCAGCATGAACCAAACGAAAAAAAGTCACTGAATTGAGGTTAAAACTGATTTATGGGTAGTGTAAGATGTTAGTTCTCACGTTTTGGCCCACATTTTCGTACTTTTACAGCCTATTTTACCAAGCTCAGTGGCAGAATAAAAAATGCTATGGCTAAATAAGTCTCAGTAAGATAAATGACATATTCGTATTTCGCCTCAATCTTCGTCTCCACAAATCAGCTAAACTCTGCATTTTTTTTTCTAGGCTCCACTTCGCTCGCTGGCACAATATTCAGGAGCAGTGAGGAGTGAATATCAAGCAAGAATTAACACCTTCAGTACGAGAAATGCGTGTATGAACCATTGAAGTGCTTGCTGAAATTACCCGTCCTGCAGCCCACCATCCTTTTGGTACTATCAGTGCCACCACATGGTGTCCCTCTCCAGCACCAAAATGGATGATGGAGGCTGCTTTTAATCCCATCTGTTAGACATCCTTCTTGATCTGAATTAATCCGTCAGAGGCAGCCAGAATAGTAATAAAGGCGTCATCGTACTGAAGGGTCAACACAAGCAGCTTCAGCAACAGGTATATACATGGATATTTTATCATTACATTCGATAATCCCTGCATTTAATTTTGCACTGTTTGCATTAATATTTCAGTAATTATATATTAATATTTCTACGTTCTCTTATACTCTCTAATTACTCCTTTATCATTGGCACCAATTTAAAATCGTCTATAATCATAAGTAGTAAACTGACATATGTTAGTACCTTCTGTAATTCGATAATATACCAATTAAATCTCTATATGCACTAATTTTAATCCTCTATAATCATATGTCCTACTCCTTTCTAATTATATGGCCCAATTTTTTCCCCACAGGTTGGCTCGCTGGTGTGTAGTGATGGTAGGGTGGAGGGCAGGCTGGGGTGGGGGTGGGGTGGGGGGTAGCCAGGAGCAGGGAGGGTCATGGGGCAAGCCTAGGTGGGTTAGGCAGCAGAGTTATGGTCATCTAGGTTGGCTTTCTAGGCTAGGTGAAGTTAGGAGTGAGGTCTTAGGTCATCTGCTTAGCTTACTTCGTTGGTGTTGGTTGTATGGTTGTCCGGCCGGTCATGTCTGGTTGTCGATGTTGCTGAAACACGGCAGGTTGTCGGAGCGGCGATACATAACACCGAAGGAGCGACAGCACCTGCAGCAGCATCGTCGTCGCCGTGGTCGTCGTCAGCAGCAGCAGCAACTTCAGCTACTAGACATGTAACTGGATATTCCTGAAATATAATAGAAATTAGCCAAATGTAACACATACCCAAAGATTTTCAATAATGTCAGATATGGTGCATTCCTCAACAAATGTGGCTTTACTGGGCTAGTTATAAGACAGCACTTAAAGCAGATTAGGTTTTGATAATTAAATGGTTCTGTTATGACAGGCGAGCACAGAGGAGCGGAGATGCAGCGTGGACCACCCAGCTTCCCTGGACCTGATGTGCTGAGCGATTAAGGACGGATGAGGGGGCGAGAACCGACAAGGACGCAAGAGGGTGGGCGTGGACGAGAGAGGACGGATGAGGGTGGGCGAGGACGCGAGAGTGTAGGCGAGGACGCGAGAGGTCGGACGAGGGTGCCAGGACGAAAGGGGGAAGCAAGGATGAAACCAAGCCTAGGAATTACTTCAACGGATGCTGGTAAGCTGTTGGCAACTGCTGGTAAGCAGTTTTTAGAGTTTACGCTAAGCTGACATTGACTCAATATGGTCGGTTGATGGCTGTGCCCAAACTGGAGATTGTTTTATAATTGATACTCATTCCTTGTTTTGTAACTTAGAATTTGTTGGAAGGACACAAGTCAAGAGTGAAGGCAGTGGAAATGAGTTATTTAAGAGGAGCTTGTGGAGTCACATGGAGAGAGAGGCTGACAAATGAGGAAGTGAAGAAGCGTTGTGGTGTGGATGTGGATGTGATAGGAAGTGTTAAGAGGAACAGACTGAGGTGGTTTGGCCATGTGGAGAGGATGGAGGATGAGAGACTGACAAGGAGAGTGTGACTGAGTGAGGTGGAGAGGGGGAGAGAGAGGGGGAGGCCGAGGATGAGATGGAGTGGAGAGGTATACGAGAGAGGGGACTGTGAGTTGGGAGCAGGGCAGTGAAATGGCGGAGGACAGGGCGACGTGGAGGCGATTTGTTTGGGGCCACCCCGTAGGGGAATGAGGCTTCTGGCAAGGTAGATAAATAGATAGACAGAATTTGATGCAACCAGGACATACAGGTCAAGTTGCAGGAGTGGCCCAGTTATGTCGGGTGAAAACACTATAAAAGCTTTACTTACCATGTTACTTTTAGATAAGGAACATTATATTCTGATAAATTACCTAGGCATGGTATGTATTTATACAAGACACAGTATAGGGAACTGTTAAGGTGCAATGATCATGCAAAATCGTTAAGAGGCATAAAAAAAACAAGTTCACGAGAACGTCCCTGTATGCTGTCACTGAAATATACTGAAATAATACAATTAATAGAGAATTATAACTGAGAATTGTTGCTGTCACCATGATGATCTTCCACAGTGATGCTGACGACGCACCTGCGACGTCGGAGAGAGGGGGGACCACGGCGACGGCGTAGGGTTTTTGTGTCGGCGTAGGGTTTTTGTGTCGGCGTGGTAGCTTGTGTCGGCGTGGTGTCTCGTGTCGGCGTGATGGCTTGTGTCGGCGTGGTGGCTTGTGTCGGCGTGGTGGGGTCGTTGTTTCGGAGTGAGACTTGTGGCCTCGTCAGGTCGTTGTGTCGGTGTCGGCGTCGGCGTCGGCGTGGGACTTCGGCAAATACGTCGACAGCAGATGCAGTGGTAAGAAATCACACTGTATCCAGTCTTGAGCTTCAGTTTAATAAGACTGCTTGTTTATACTTTCAACTTGAGGTACCAAACACTAGGCAAACCAGGGCGAAAAATAGTGAAGGAAAAATACGAACAACTACCATAGCATAAATTCACTTTCATGGAGACAAGTTTTCAAAAGTTATGTTTGCAAATGCCTAAGCTAAAGACCACATGTACAATCTTTGCATAAAACTAATGGCACTGCATAAAAACGTAAACGCACTCCCATGAAGTAATGACTTATTTTACTGAAATAAAGTAACTTATGGGAAGAAATGATGTGGCAATGTTAATGTTCCACAGGGACGGAGGCGGCGCACCTACGACGTCGGAGGGGTGAGGCGTGGTCTACTGTATGGCGTGGATGTGAGCTGCGTCGTGTGCGTAAGCTTCGTATGCTGCAGTGGTATGATTTGATTTTCTTTACTAAATTAACTTCTGACCTGGGAATATCTTGAAACATCTGCATGTGTAACTAAAACATCCATATGCATACAAACACCTTAAATACTTTGTAACAAAAACACTAAAGTATCATTAGCTACAAGGAAGAGGTGTTAATGAAACAGACCAACAAAATTAAGGCTCATAGTGCATGTCCAGTTATAGATGGCTTATAATTATAGGAAAAAACAGTTTATGTTGCAGATGAAATAACTCTGAAACAGCTTATCTGACTAGAGATCTGTCTATTCACCGACACTGGTATTACAGGGAGGGACGTGTGAGCAGAAGTGTACTGTGGCCAGAACAGCAAAGAGGGTACTGCGAGAGGAAGCCAGAGGACGAGATGAGCAAAGAATACAAAAAATTATGCCTATGACACAAGAGGTCAGAGATAAAATGAGAGGATAACTGAACCTGGATGCCAGAGCAGTGTTGGCATTTCATCACGCCAGGTATATTTTAGTTATGGCTTTTGATAAAGGTGTGGTATATGACTGATTATACTGTTTAATATAATGATTATCCTCTTGGATAAGGTGATCAGTAATTCTGTTTCGTCTCCAAAATGCTTACGTCTCGGCCTTGAACTTATTCTGAGTTAAATAAGATACTGCTCCTCTGAACTGTCTGCATGCATTCCTCCACCTCTACAACGGGCGCGTAGCACCCGTCTAGTAGCAAACTCTCATACCTTTTATGTCCAACTCTTTAATGCAAGAGTTAACCGTTATTCCCAGTCCTTCATTTATGCATCAGGTCAACGCTGGGACTGTCTCCGTCTCTCTGTATTTCCTGCTTCCTATGATCTCCAGTCTTTCAAACGCAGTGTGTCCAGGCATCTCGAAATGATCGGATCTTGAATTTGGTTCTATTTCTCTCTCTCTCTCTCTCTCTCTCTCTCTCTTGGAAGGAACAATAATTGCGGGCCCGCGGCCTTAGGTTCCTTCTTCCTCGCATAAAAAAAAAAAATCAGTACAATTATGAAAGAACTGGAAGTCCTCGCCATAAAGAGCATTTTCAACGTTCTTGGTCGTTAAATTGCAGTTATTTAGGAAGATTTTGCTTCAATCAAATTTCCACTGCTACCTTTAAACTAAATTGGTAGTTTCTTGAATTTGTAGTTTTTAATATATTAGAAAAATTTTGGAATCAAGCTGACATAATGAATGGCTGCATCTGACATGCTTATTTTATGAGACGATACATTAAGTTTAGTTTAGCTCAGAATTGAATCCCCGTCTTGACTGATAAGCTGTTGCATAATGAACACAGAACTTTGTGCCAGTTAGGAAAAAGTGCTATGGATGTGTAACACCGCAGTACTGTCGTAGTCTGACTGAGCTACCTAATATGGGAGTAAAAAAAAAAAAAAAAAAAAAAAAAAAAAAAAAAAAAAAATCTCCCAAATTGACGAATGAACTAGAAGTAAATAAGATACCTACTTGGCAGGTGGAATGAAGGCTGGGATGCTGAAGAGAACCCGATGGTGGAGGGACACTGGTGATGCTGACCGTGGGAAAGACTATGCTGCCCGGGACCGTGGTAGGGATGATGCTGACAGCGACCGTGGGAGGGACCTCAACAAAGAACCTCATTTGAAGGGAAGATTAGGTAAGTACTTCGCAAAACACTATGCACAATGAGACAATATAACAAGGGCAAAATATCTAGTACAGTAAGTGACAAAGCCAAAATAATGTAAACATATTTGACGATAAAATAAGTGTGGATATTTTCAGCAAAGAGACAGTCAGAAATAACGAGTACACTGTTATAAGTCCTGCTAATTTTATATGGCATTTACAGGAGGGAAATCATCCAGCTTGTACCACCTCAACATACAGCTCGATGCCATTGACACCTCGTCTTGAATTTACCCCTCCGAGGATGTGCTTCCTACCCAGACGTATCCTCATCTTTCTTATCCGGTAATGTACGAGGACTTTGAACCTAACATTATTTTAGTTGACTTTACACCAATCAGTCGTTAGTCAGGATTTAGTAAATTTAGTTCACGACTCGGGTGTACCTCCAAACACTCTGCTTTCAGTTAATCATATCTAGGCTTTGGTCAGCCCCTAGTCGTCGTCAATTCTGTCATAGGGTTGTATCATTTTAAAAGAGCACCAAGGTGTAGACATGACCCATATTATTTACTTCTTGAAACGTAATGAATCCCTGGCTTTTCTGTATCGCTGCTGACTACACTATATTGTGGAAAGCAGACTGATCACATAAATTAAAGGTGTTTCATAAATAACTCTATTACGTTATGGACTTGTTTACACCTTGGTTCATTTTTTAATAACTCAAATAATTTGCCTCTCCTGTCAGTTGCTCATTTTTTTACCTCATCGCTGGCCCCTTATAAATTAAAATCACATTCCGTCCTTAGTATTTACTAAACCCTTTTCATGCTTTGTTAGACCTCCAGTCAAACACTCACAGGCCCAGTCACTGATTCTGCCTCTCGGTACATTTTACCTTGACTCGCTGATCGGCAGTCGGCACAGTTAGTTAGTCTACATTCTAGTCGATCACATTCACTCTAGTCAGTCCACATTCTTTATCACTCCACATTCTTTATCACTCCACCCTTATGATTTAGCCCACATCCATCACTACACATCCTTACTGATTCACCCCACATCCTCCAGTACTCGAAATCCTTACTGTCTGTCAGTCCACAGCTTTAATCAGTCCACAGCTTTAATCAGTCCACAGCTTTAATCAGTCCACAGCTTTAATCAGTCCACAGCTTTAATCAGTCCACAGCTTTAATCAGTCCACAGCTTTAATCAGTCCACAGCCCTCCTGACCCAGTCAGTCCACAGCCCTCCTGACCCAGTCAGTCCACAGCCCTCCTGACCCAGTCAGTCCACAGCCCTCCTGACCCAGTCAGTCCACAGCCCTCCTGACCCAGTCAGTCCACAGCCCTCCTGACCCAGTCAGTCCACAGCCCTCCTGACCCAGTCAGTCCACAGCCCTCCTGACCCAGTCAGTCCACAGCCCTCCTGACCCAGTCAGTCCACAGCCCTCCTGACCCAGTCAGTCCACAGCCCTCCTGACCCAGTCAGTCCACAGCCCTCCTGACCCAGTCAGTCCACAGCCCCGCTGACCCGTGCGTCCACACCCTATGTTAGTCCTCATCATCAGTCAGTCATTGGTAGTAGGTCAGTTCAATCAGTAAACACGTCAGTGACTCACACCCACAACCAGTCAGTCGTCGTACACTCATGGACAGTCCCCACCTTCAAAAACTCAGGTAGTCCACACCCACTCTCACCACAAACCCTTACTGATTGTCCACAGCCTCCATCACTACATGCCTTTACTGATTCAGTCCACAGCCTCCATCACTACATACCTTTACTGATTCAGTCCACAGCCTCCATCACTACATACCTTTACTGATTAAGTCCACAGCCTTGTAAACCCCTGTCAGTCCACAGCCTTGTAAACCCCTGTCAGTCCACAGCCTTGTAAACCTCTGTCAGTCCACAGTCTTGTAAACCCCTGTTAGTCCACAGTCTTGTAAACCCCTGTCAGTCCAGTTTTATAATCCATCAGTTCAACCCCTTAGCCAATCATTCTCCCCAATTAAATTTCACTGTCAGATCGTCAGTCTACGCCCAGTGTCAATCAGTCCACACCCTTTCACTCAGACCACACCGTCACTCAGTCCACACCCTGTCACTCAGTCCACACCGTCACCCAGTCCACACCCTGTCACCCAGTCCACACCCTGTCACTCAGTCCACACCCTTTCACTCAGTCCACACCCTGTCACTCAGTCCACACCCTGTCACTCAGTTCACACAGTCCCTTAGTCCATACCGTCACAGTCCACACCCTAGCAACATCAGTCAGTCACCAGCAGTCAGTCACCAGCAGTCAGTCACCAGCAGTCAGTCAGCAGTTAGTCAGTCAGTCAGCAGTCAGTCAGTCAGCAGTCAGTCAGTCAGCAGTCAGTCAGCAGTCAGTCAGTCAGTCAGTCAGTCAGTCAGTCAGTCAGTCAGTCAGTCATTTTAATCCTTCAGTCATTTGTCAATAGTCAGCCAATCCAGTCAGTCCACAGTCCAATCCAGTTAGTCCACAATCCAGTCTACTTAGTCCACATTGCAGTCTACGTAGTCCACATTGCAGTCTACGTAGTCCACATTGCAGTCTACTCAGTCCACAGTACAGTCTACTCAGTCCACAGTCTAAACCAGTTAGACCACAGTCCAGTCTGCTCAGTCCACAGTCCAATCCAGTTAGTCCACAGTCCAATCCAGTTAGTCCACAGTCCAGTCTACTCAGTCCACAGTCCAAACCAGTTAGACCACAGTCCAGTCTGCTCAGTCCACAGTCCAGTCTACTTAGTCCACAGTCCAGTCTACTTAGTCCACAGTCCAGTCTACTTAGTCCTCAGTCCTAGCCACTCAGTCCTCAGTCCTAGCCACTCAGTCCTCAGTCCTAGCCACTCAGTCCTCAGTCTTAGCCACTCAGTCCTCAGTCCTAGCCACTCAGTCCTCAGTCCTAGCCACTCAGTCCTCAGTCCTAGCCACTCAGTCCACAGTCCTAGCCACTCAGTCCACAGTCCAGCCAGTCCACACCCAAAGTCCAGCCAGTCCACACCCAAAGTCCAGCCAGTCCACACCCACAGTCCAGCCAGTCCACACCCACAGTCCAGCCAATCCACACCCACTTTCCAGTCCAGTCCACACCCACAGTCCAGTCCAATTCAAACCCACACACACAATCCAGTGCAGTCAGCCAGTCCACACCCCAGTCCAGTCCAGTCAGTCAGTTAACACTCCGAATCCAGTCCAGTCAGTCCACACCCCTAGTTCAGGTCAGTCCAGTTAATCCACACCCACAATTCAGTCCAGTTCAGTCCACATTCTCATTCCACTCCAGTCCGGTTCAGTTAATCCAGACCCACTGTCCAGTCGTTGAGTTAATAAGTTAATCCACATCCTCATTCCACACAGTCAGTCCACACCCACAGTCAGTCAGTCCACACATTTAGCTGGTTCAGGTAGACCACATCCTCAGTCTGCACTTCCTGTCAGTATTCGTTTTACCAGTTAGTCAGTCAGTACCTTTGTCAGAATAGGCCTAGTACTTGTATACGTTAACTGACTGTCATTATATTTACTGATTCAGTTGGTCCAGTTAAGCTTTACGCCCACGGAGAGACAACTCTGTGAAATGTTTGATTATTTAAACCATGTATTGAATTGTTATTTTCAGCTTATTACCCTCCACCTGCCACTTACCACCTGCCACCTACCTGCAACCTTCCACCTGCAACCTCACACCTGCAACCTCCCACCTGCAACCTCCCACCTGCAACCTCCCACCTGCAACCTCCCACCTGCAACCTCCCACCTGCAACCTCCCACCACCCACCACCCACCACCCACCACCCACCTACCACATACCAGCCACCCACTTGCAACCTACTTGCCACCCACTTGCCACCCACTTGCCACCCACTTGCCACCCACTTGCAACCTACTTGCCACCCACTTGCAACCTACTTGCCACCCACTTGCAACCTACTTGCCACCCACCAGCCACCCACGTGCAAACTACTACCCACCTGCCACCCACCACCTACCGCCCACCTGCCACCCACCACCTACCGCCCACCTGCCACCCACCACCTACCGCCCACCTGCCACCCACCACCTACCGCCCACCTGCCACCCATCACCTACCGCCCACCTGCCACCCATCACCTACCGCCCACCTGCCACCCATCACCTACCGCCCACCTGCCACCCACTACCTACCACCCACCACCTACCACCCACCTGCCACCCACTACCTACCACCCACCCACCCACCACCCGCCACCGACCACCGACCACCCGCCACCGACCACCGACCACCCGCCACCTACCACCCGCCACCTACCACCCGCCACCTACCACCCGCCACCCGCTACCTACCACCCGCCACCCGCTACCTACCACCCGCCACCCGCTACCTACCACCCGCCACCTACCACCCGCCACCCGCTACCTACCACCCGCCACCTACCACCCGCCACCTACCACCCGCCACCTACCACCCGCCACCTACCACCCGCCACCTACCACCCGCCACCTACCACCCGCCACCTACCACCTGCCACCCGCCACCCGCCACCTACCACCTGCCACCCGCCACCTACCACCTGCCACCCGCCACCTACCACCCGCCACCTACCACCCGCCACCTACCACCCGCCACCTACCACCCGCCACCTACCACCCGCCACCTACCACCCGCCACCTACCACCCGCCACCTACCACCCGCCACCTACCACCCGCCACCTACCACCCGCCACCTACCACCCGCCACCTACCACCCGCCACCTACCACCCGCCACCTACCACACGCCACCCACCACCCGCCACCTACCACACGCCACCTACCACACGCCACCTACCACACGCCACCTACCACATGCCACCCGCCAACCTCCACCTACCACACGCCACCTACCACATGCCACCCGCCAACCTCCACCTACCACACGCCACCTACCACATGCCACCCACCACCTACCACATGCCACCCACCACCCGCCACACACCCGCCACTCACCTCGCCTACCACACGCCACTCACCACCACTCACCCGCCAACCTCCACCTACCACACGCCACCTACCACATGCCACCCACCACCTACCACATGCCACCCACCACCCGCCACTCACCCGCCACTCACCCGCCACTCACCCGCCACTCACCCACCACCCACCACCACCCACCCACCACTCACCACCCACCACCCACCCACCACCCACCACCCACCACCCACCCGCCACCCACCACCCACCACCCACCACCCACTCCCCACCCGCCACCCACCACCCACTCCCCACCCACCACCCACTCCCCACCCACCACCCACTCCCCACCCACCACCCGCCACCCACCCACCCCACCACGCCACCCACCACCAACTCCCACCCCCCCCCCACCACCCACATCCCACCTGCCACCCACCACCCACCACCCACCTGCCACCCACCACCCACCACCCACTCCCCACCCCCCAACCACTCCCCACCCACCACCCACCACCCACTCCCCACCCGCCACCCACCACCCACTCCCCACCCGCCACCCACCACCCACTCCCCACCCGCCACCCACTCCCCACCCGCCACCCACTCCCCACCCGCCACCCACCACCCACTCCCCACCCGCCACCCACCACCCACTTCCCACCCGCCACCCACCACCCACTCCCCACCTGCCACCCACCACCCACTCCCCCACCTGCCACCCACCACCCACTCCCCACCTGCCACCCACCACCCACTCCCCACCTGCCACCCACCACCCACTCCCCACCTGCCACCCACCACCCACTCCCCACCTGCCACCCACCACCCACTCCCCACCTGCCACCCACCACCCACCCGACACCCTCTCCCAACCTGCCACCCGCCACCCACTCCCCACCTGCCACCCGCTCCCCACCTGCCACCCGCCACCCACTCCCCACCTGCCACCCGCCACCCACTCCCCACCCGCCACCCTCTACCCACTCCCCACCTGCCACCCGCCACCCACCCGCCACCCACTCCCCACCTGCCACCCACCACCCACTCCCCACCTGCCACCCTCCACCCACTACCCACCTGCCACCCGCCACCCACTATCCACCTGCCACCCGCCACCCACTATCCACCTGCCACCCGCCACCCACCTGCCACCTGCCACCCGCCACCCACCACCCACTTGCCACCCGCCACCCACTCCCCTCCTGCCACCCGCCACCCTCTCCCCACCTGCCACCCGCCACCCACTCCCCACCTGCCACCCGCCACCCACTCCCCACCTGCCACCCGCCACCCACTCCCCACCTGCCACCCGCCACCCACTCCCCACCTGCCACCCGCCACCCACTCCCCACCTGCCACCCGCCACCCACTCCCCACCTGCCACCCGCCACCTACCGCCCACCTGCCACCCACCACCTACCGCCCACCTGCCACCCACCACCTACCGCCCACCTGCCACCCATCACCTACCGCCCACCTGCCACCCATCACCTACCGCCCACCTGCCACCCACTACCTACCGCCCACCTGCCACCCACTACCTACCACCCACCTGCCACCCACTACCTACCACCCACCCACCCACCACCCGCCACCGACCACCGACCACCCGCCACCCGCTACCTACCACCGACCACCCGCCACCCGCTACCTACCACCCGCCACCCGCCACCTACCACCCGCCACCTACCACCCGCCACCTACCACCCGCCACCTACCACCCGCCACCTACCACCCGCCACCTACCACCCGCCACCTACCACCCGCCACCTACCACCCGCCACCTACCACCCGCCACCTACCACCCGCCACCTACCACCCGCCACCTACCACCCGCCACCTACCACCCGCCACCTACCACCCGCCACCTACCACCCGCCACCTACCACCCGCTACCCGCTACCTACCACCCGCCACCCGCCACCCACCACCCGCAACCAGACACCTTCCACCAGCCACCCGCAACCCGCCACCTACCACCCGCCACCCGCCACCCGCCACCCGCCACCTACCACCCGCCACCCACCACCCGCCACCTACCACCCGCCACCTACCACCCGCCACCTACCACCCGCCACCTACCACCCGCCACCTACCACCCGCCACCTACCACCCACCACCCGCCACCCGCCACCCGCCACCCGCCACCCGCCACCCGCCACCCGCCACCCGCCACCTACCACACGCCACCTACCACACGCCACCTACCACACGCCACCTACCACACGCCACCTACCACACGCCACCTACCACATGCCACCTACCACATGCCACCTACCACATGCCACCCGCCACATGCCACCCGCCAACCTCCACCTACCACACGCCACCTACCACATGCCACCCGCCAACCTCCACCTACCACACGCCACCTACCACACGCCACCTACCACATGCCACCCACCACCTACCACATGCCACCCACCACCTACCACATGCCACCCACCACCTACCACATGCCACCCACCACCCGCCACTCACCCGCCACTCACCCGCCACTCACCCGCCACTCACCCTCCACCCACCCACCACCCACCCACCACCCACCCACCACCCACCCCCACCACCCACCACCCACCCACCCGCCACCCACCACCCACCACCCACCACCCACCCACCACCCACCACCCACCCGCCACCCGCCACCCACCACCCACCCGCCACCCACCCGCCACCCGCCACCCACCACCCACCCGCCACCCACCACCCACCACCCACTCCCCACCCGCCACCCACCACCCACCACCCACTCCCCACCCGCCACCCACCACCCACTCCCCACCCGCCACCCACCACCCACTCCCCACCCACCACCCACTCCCCACCCACCACCCTCTCCCCACCCGCCACCCACTCGCCACCCACCACCCACTCCCCACCCGCCACCCACCCCCACCTGCCACCCGCCACCCACCACCCACAACCTACCGGCCACCCACCACCCCCAACCAACCGGCCACCCACCACCCACCACCCACCCGCCACCCACCACCCACCACCCACTCCCCACCCGCCACCCACCACCCACTCCCCACCCGCCACCCACCACCCACTCCCCACCCGCCACCCACCACCCACTCCCCACCCGCCACCCACCACCCACTCCCCACCCGCCACCCACCACCCACTCCCCACCCGCCACCCACCACCCACTCCCCACCTGCCACCCACCACCCACTCCCCACCTGCCACCCACCACCCACTCCCCACCTTCCACCCACCACCCACCCGCCACCCACTCCCCACCTGCCACCCGCCACCCACTCCCCACCTGCCACCCGCCACCCACTCCCCACCTGCCACCCGCCACCCACTCCCCACCTGCCACCCGCCACCCACTCCCCACCTGCCACCCTCCACCCACTCCCCACCTGCCACCCGCCACCCACTCCCCACCTGCCACCCGCCACCCACTCCCCACCTGCCACCCGCCACCCACTCCCCACCTGCCACCCGCCACCCACTCCCCACCTGCCACCCGCCACCCACTCCCCACCTGCCACCCGCCACCCACTCCCCACCTGCCACCCGCCACCCACTCCCCACCTGCCACCCGCCACCCACTCCCCACCTGCCACCCGCCACCCACTCCCCACCTGCCACCCGCCACCCACTCCCCACCTGCCACCCGCCACCCACTCCCCACCTGCCACCCACCACCCACCCGCCACCCACTCCCCACCTGCCACCCGCCACCCACTCCCCACCTGCCACCCGCCACCCACTCCCCACCCGCCACCCACTCCCCACCTGCCACCCACTCCCCACCTGCCACCCACTCCCCACCTGCCACCCACTCCCCACCTGCCACCCACTCCCCACCTGCCACCCACTCCCCACCTGCCACCCACTCCCCACCTGCCACCCACTCCCCACCTGCCACCCACTCCCCACCTGCCACCCACTCCCCACCTGCCACCCACTCCCCACCTGCCACCCACTCCCCACCTGCCACCCACTCCCCACCTGCCACCCACTCCCCACCTGCCACCCACCACCCACTACCCACCCACCACCCACTACCCACCCACCACCCACTACCTGCCACCCAACACCCACTACCTGCCACCCAACACCCATCACCCAACACCCATCACCCACCACCCATCACCCACCACCCACCTACCACCCACCTACCACCCACCTACCATGCAACACCCACCACCCACCTACCATGCAACACCCACCACCCACCTACCATGCAACACCCACCACCCACCTACCATGCAACACCCACCACCCACCTACCATGCAACACCCACCACCCACCTGCCACCCACCTACCATGCAACACCCACCACCCACCTGCCACCCACCTACCATGCAACACCCACCACCCACCTGCCACCCACCTACCATGCAACACCCACCACCCACCTGCCACCCACCTGCCACCCACCTGCCACCCACCAGCCACCCACCAGCCACCCACCAGCCACCCACCTGCCACCCACCAGCCACCCACCTGCCACCCACCAGCCACCCACCTGCCACCCACCTGCCACCCACCAGCCACCTGCCACCCACCAGCCACCTGCCACCCACCTGCCACCCACCTGCCACCACCCACCTGCCACCACCCACCTGCCACCACCCACCTGCCACCACCCACCTGCCACCACCCACCTGCCACCACCCACCTGCCACCACCCACCTGCCACCACCCACCTGCCACCACCCACCTGCCACCACCCACCAGCCACCACCCACCAGCCACCACCCACCACCCACCTGCCACAACACACCTGCTACCACCCACCTGCCACCACCCAACTACCCACATGTAACTTAACCACCTACCACCTTCCACCTGCCACTTGTCACCTGCCACAACACACCTGCTACCACCCACCTGCCACCACCCAACTACCCACATGTAACTTAACCACCTACCACCTTCCACCTGCCACTTGTCACCTGCCACTTGTCACCTGCCACTTGTCACCTGCCACTTGTCACCTGCCACCTGCCACTTGCCACCTGCCACTTGCCACCTGCCACTTGCCACCTGCCACTTGCCACCTGCCACTTGCCACCTGCCACTTGCCACCTGCCACCTGCCATCACCCACCTGCCACCACCCACCACCCAACTACCCATATGTAACTTAATCACCTGCCACATGCCAACTACCACCCACCTGCCACCTGCCACCCACCTGCCACTTGTCAAACACCCGCCACCCACATGCCACCCGCCACCCACATGCCACCCGCCACCCACCTGCCACCCGCCACCCACCTGCCACCCGCCACCCACGCGCCACCCACCTGCCACCCGCCACCCACGCGCCACCCGCCACCCACGCGCCACCCGCCACCCACGCGCCACCCACCTGCCACTTGCCACCCACCTGCCACTTGCCACCCACCTGTCACTTGCCACCCACCTACCACCTGCCACCTGCCACCCACCTACCACCTGCCACCTGCCACCCACCTACCACCTGCCACCTGCCACCCACCTACCACCTGCCACCTGCCACCCACCTACCACCTGCCACCTGCCACCCACCTACCCACCACCTGCCACCCACCTACCCACCACCTGCCACCCACCTACCCACCACCTGCCACCCACCTACCCACCACCTGCCACCCACCTACCCACCACCTGCCACCCACCTACCCACCACCTGCCACCCACCTACCCACCACCTGCCACCCACCTATCCACCACCTGCCACCCACCTATCCACCACCTGCCACCCACCTATCCACCACCTGCCACCCACCTATCCACCACCTGCCACCCACCTATCCACCACCTATCCACCACCTGCCACCCACCTACCCACCACCTGCCACCCACCCACCCACCACCTGCCACCCACCCACCCACCACCTGCCACCCACCCACCTACCACCTGCCACCCACCTACCTACCACCTGCCACCCACCTACCTACCACCTGCCACCCACCTACCTACCACCTGCCACCCACCTACCCACCACCTGCCACCCACCTATCCACCACCTGCCACCCACCTACCCACCACCTGCCACCCACCTACCCACCACCTGCCACCCACCAACCCACCACCAGCCACCCACCCACCCACCACCTGCCACCCACCTACCCACCACCTGCCACCCACCCACCCACCACCTGCCACCCACCCACCTGCCACCCACCCACCCACCACCCACCTACCCACCACCTGCCACCCACCTACCCACCACCTGCCACCCACCTACCCACCACCTGCCACCCACCTACCCACCACCTGCCACCCACCTACCCACCACCTGCCACCCACCTACCCACCAGAGCCTTCCTGATCGCTGACAACTCTACTGATGAAGCCAGCTCAAAATAAAACCTACTTTTGTTTAATAAAATCTGGAAATCTTTTATCATACCTCAATTACCTCTGTCTTTATACCTGAAAACTATTTGATGTGGGGTTGGTGTGGATATTGTGGGGTTGGGATGGTTATATAAGGTGGGGTTGGGATGGTTATATAAGGTGGGGTTGGGATGGTTATATAAGGTGGGGTTGGGATGGTTATATAAGGTGGGGTTGGGATGGTTATATAAGGTGGGGTTGGGATGGTTATATAAGGTGGGGTTGGTTGAAAGGGCTTTATACTGAAGGAAGAATTGGATGTTGTGGAGGGTTGGGATGGATATCGTGGGGTTGGGTTGCGTTGGGATGGATGTCGTGGGGTTGGCCTGGGTTGGGATGGATGTCGTGGGGTTGGCCTGGGTTGGGTGTCGTGGGGTTGGGTTGGGTTGGATGTCGTGGGGTTGGGTTGGGTTGGGTGTCGTGGGGTTGGGTTGGGTTGGATGTCGTGGGGTTGGGTTGGGTTGGGTTGGGTGTCGTGGGGTTGGGTTGGGTGTCGTGGGGTTGGGTTGGGTTGGGTTGGGTGTCGTGGGGTTGGGTTGGGTTGGGTGTCGTGGGGTTGGGTTGGGTTGGGTTGGGTGTCGTGGGGTTGGGTTGGGTTGGGTTGGGTGTCGTGGGGTTGGGTTGGGTTGGGTTGGGTGTCGTGGGGTTGGGTTGGGTTGGGTGTCGTGGGATTGGGTTGGGTTGGGCTGGGTGTCGTGGGGTTGGGCTGGTTTGGATGTCGAGGGGTTGGGATGGGTTGAATATCGTGGGGATGGGTTGGGTTGGGTTGGGTTGAATATCATGGGGGTGGGATGGACTGGATTGGATACAGTGGATGGGTTGGTCTGTTTATTATTGAGTACTGGAATGGATATGCTCTATTCCCTATTCCCCTTCTCCCTCTTTCATCTAGCTGCTGGCTTCGTCCTACTCCCCCACCCCTTGCACCTCCCTCTCCTTTTCGCTTTTCTCCCTCCCCTTTTCGCTATTCTCCCTCCCCTCACCTCACCCCACCACCCCCCTCACCCCACCACCTCCCCTCACCCCCCTCACCCACTCCCTCACCCCACCACCTCCCCTCACCCCCCTCACCCCCCTCACCCCCCTCACCCACTCCCTCCCCCCACCACCTCCCCCCACCACCTCCCCCCACCACCTCCCCTCACCACCTCCCCTCACCACCTCCCCTCACCACCTCCCCCCACCACCTCCCCTCACCACCTCCCCTCACCACCTCCCCTCACCCCCTCACCCACTCCCTCCCTTACCCACTCCCTCCCTTACCTACTCCCCCCCTTTCCCTCTCCCCCTCCTCCCACACCCCGCCACCTCCCCTCACCCCACCGCCCCCCTCCCCCCCACCGCCCCCCCACCCCACCCCTCACCCCCTTCACCCCATCACTCCCCCCTCTCACCCCATCACTCCCCCCTCTCACCCCACCCTTCTCTCTCTCTCACCCCAACCCACCCCCTCACCCCACCCCCTTCACCCCAACCCACCCCCTCACCCCAACCCACCCCCTCACCCCAACCCCTTCACCCCAACCCACCCCCTCACCCCAACCCACCCCCTCACCCCAACCCCTCACCCCAACCCCCTCACCCCAACCCCACCCCAACCCACCCCACCACACCCCACCCCCCCCCCCACCACACCCCACCCCACCCCCCACCACACCCCTCACCACACCCCTCCCCACACCCCTCACCACACCCCACCACACCCTCACCACACCCCTCACCACACCCCTCACCACACCCCACCCCTCACCACACCCCACCCCTCACCACACCCCACCCCTCACCACACCACACCCCTCACCACACCCCACCCCTCACCACACCCCAGGGCCCTCTCTAGGACTATTATAACTAATTCTTTCCTTTTACTCCGAAAATTTCCCACCATTTAAACACTTTCTCCTTGAATATTAAACCCCAGTTGGCTTCAGTACGGGCGGAGGAAACAGACACTGATGAAAACATTATAACTAAAAACAAACTTTGTACCTGTGCAGTGTGATCTCCTCAGACTTTCTCCCGCAGGTGTGGTCACGTGGGAAGACAGCAGCCAGACTGACATTCCAGAGGCCATACTTCTCGCCACTCCATCCACATCTCCACTCCTCGCCTGTCTTAGGCACTCCATCGATGACCACCACTACTCGCCTTTTCGTCAATCAGCCGATCAGAATTCGCCACCCTGCCCAGAGAGATGCCCATTTAAGTCCTGGATTATAAGACTTTGAAGAACTTTGGCCAGATTATATATGACATGGGTACAATAAAACTGGACCTCCACACACTGCCTATCTTCGCCTTTCACCTGATGAGAAACCTGTCCTGGCCAGAAAGATCCTTGGTCTTGGGGGAAACGCAAGACTTTGCATCGGATAAATGATACTTGGAAATAATGAACCAACTAGTTAGGACTACGGTTGCTGACGCTTTATATCCTATAGAGGAAAACACCCCTTGTAAAGATTGCCGGAATAAAGGACTGGACTGGTGTTGTTAAATACCTACTTAGGCTGACAACAAACAACAATGTGATATGAATTGAAGAGTTAGGATCTAGAGACAAAGCTTAATTCCCACTGATGTTTTACTTTGAAAATTTAATCGAATAGGACACTTAACCATGTACAAATACTGTAACTGACCAGCTTATCTATACACATGCAGTAAATAATAGTAATTTTATTCAAGCCATTAGAGGAGATCCAGCTACTTTACCTATTATCCCTGGACCTTACCTACCACATGGTTACTAAACAGGGGTGAATAGGACCAAAGGATAGTGAATCAGTACCCAGTGAGTCACACCTCCCTTCATTACCTAGCCATTCAAGCCTTCATACTTTTAACTTAGCATTACCTATTGTATTCAAGCCTTCATACTTTTAACTTAGCACTGCCTCTGCCATTCAAGCCTTCATATTAACTCAGCACTACCTATGGCATTCAAGCATTCACATTGACTTAGCGTCACCTATGGCATTCAAGCATTCAAATTGACTTAGTACTACCTATGGCTTTCAAGCCTTCATACTTTTAACTTAGCACAACTCTGCCATTCAAGCCTTCATATTAACTTAGCACTACCTATGGCATTCAAGCCTTCATATTGACTTAGCACTACCTATGGCATTCAAGCCTCATACTTAGCATTCAAGTCGTCATACTTAGCACTACCTATGGCCCCATATATTCATATTAACTTAGCACTACCTATTGTATTCAAACCTTCATATTAACTTAGCACTACCTATGGCATTCAAGCCTACATACTTTAACTTAGCTGCTTTGAGAACTGATAGTATTTAGATCTGGCTTGATGAACTCTGATAAAGGTGCAGTATACCCACTTCAGTACCTCATTTGGACTTTGACGCAGGGGTAAACCTGACTGCACAATAGACTTAGAACTTTCACTGACAGGATGGCAAGAAGGCTTTGATAACAGCACTAGTGAAGGGATACATAGGAGTATCTGGATCTACTCTGAAATAGGGCATGGTTAAAGAACATCATTACCTACACTGGATACAATAGCTGGTCAGACTTACATGCACTGTGTCTGCAATACACTCATTGCAGGTTTCCTTATCAAGATACCTTAAGTACACATGGGAAAAAACCTGAATGGAGAACACTAAGGTAAGAAGTACTATGAAAACTACCAACCAGCGAGATGACCTGGAGGACCAGTGTACAGGAGCTTCAGCACTGACAGTAACTTGAATAAACTGCATGCACCAGAGGAAATAACTCTGGAGGATTATAAAGCCGAAATAAGGCTATTACTGCTAGTCAAGGCAGTGCTAATTGCACTAAGTAATGAAGCTAGCCAGTCTTGTACAAATACTGTAGTTACCCATCAATAAACCATAGTTGACCAAAGTACTAGTTTTGCTGTACCTGGGGGAGGGGTCTGCACATAGTCCGAAATAAGGGTTTTGCATCCGTAGATTTTACACAGTAGCCCTAAAATATTCTTAAGTTGAAATAGGGGTTTTACATTCGTAGAGTTTTTACACAAGTTGAGGTAAGGGTTTTTCATCCGTAGATTTTATACCAAACACCATAAAAATCAAAGTTGAAACAGGGGTTTTACATCCGTAGAGTTTGTAGTTGAAACAAGGGTTGTTACATCCGTAGAGTTTGTAGTTGAAACAGGGGTTTTACATCCGTAGAGTTTTTTAAGGTCAAGGAGGTGTTGCACCCCCCTCCCCCCTCATGGTCACTTTCTAAGTTGAAGTTGGGGTTTTATATCCCTAGACTTTATACCCACTTCTCTGCTGGGTATAAAGTCTAAGTCCCAAGTAAGGGTTTTGGTGCCCTTAAGACTTATACCAGATCCAGTCACTCAAAAAAAGCCTAAGTCCATATTGGACTTCTTTTTGGACTTAGGATTTTTCAAGATCGTGGAACTGGTATAAAGTCAAAGTTGAATTGTGGGTTTTTATACCCAAGAGTTTATACCAGCAAGGTCACTTGTGCTGGAGTCTACTGTGTACTCTGTTCCATGTCTTTGGGAACGAGTATATCACTGTATGCTTTCTTTGCATACTTTACTTTTTCTCTGATATTGTATTTTAGTCGTTTGTAATACCATAAAGGGCAAAGTAAAGTTGATATACAGCTGATTCTTTTATTATTTGTAGTGTTTTACAAGAGTTTACAATTACAATACATTTACAAAGTATACAAGTAGCAACGGCAGCAGCTGTTACGTTACTCTGGCAGAAGATTTTAGATATCAAAGTATCTCAAAGTATATCACAAAAGTATTGGACTAGAGCAAATGTTTCAAGTATTATCAAAGTATATCAGTTAAATACGGGCAAGATACCTTTAGCAATTAATATTATGTAGTAGATCCTATGTCTATCTCCAACTCGCTCCCTCGCTCCTACTCGCCCCTCTACCCTCTCTCCATCACGCTCACTCTAGAACGACAGAAAAAGAAAAAGCGCATAAAAAAGTAAAGGTGGGGAAGAGAAAGAAGCACTAAAGCAGACAGACACTAACAGACAGACACACCATCCCAGCACATTCGGCTGCGCTGAGGACAGGCAGACAGGACAGACGGAGAGGAAGATGGAAGTGGAAGAAGTTCCCCCTTTCCCGCCTCCCCCCACCCCACCTCCCTCCCCAAACCCACCTACCTGCCACACCCAGCCTAGTATGCTGGGAACTAAAAACACACACGCAAAAAAAAAAAAAAAAAAAAAGCATGCACATACAATCACACCCTAAAGGAAAATACGAAGAAAAATACAACCTGTCACCTGTCCTGTCCGGCGCTCCGATCAAGCTGCAGGCTCTCTGGTCTCCCCTGGTCTCTCGGCCGTCTCGTCTCTCCCTCGCAGCCGTCTCTGCATCGCCTGGGGAAATACAGGATCATCAAAGGTGCCTATGGAATGCAATGCCTACCAGAGTAACGCTATACAGGTCCCGCCACAGCTGCTGCTACCCTCCCTACCACATCACCTATCAATATAAGCTACAACATACGCCGCACCAGTTCCTCTGCAGGGCTTGCCATGTTCTCGAGCGGCCACCTCGTCGTCTACAGCTGCCATTTCTTCCGTAGTTGCCATGTCGTCTTCTGAGGTTGCCATGTCGTCTTCTGAGGTTGCCATGTCGTCTTCTGAGGTTGCCATCTCGTCTTCTGAGGTTGCAATCTCGTCTTCTGAGGTTGCCATCTTGTCTTCTGAGGTTGCCATCTCGTCTTCTGGGGTTGCAACCTTGTCTTCTGAGGTTGCAACCTTGTCTTCTGAGGCTGCAGCTTCGCCTTCCCCCTCGCCTGCAGTTGCCATCTCGCTGGCCAGGGTTGACATCTCTTCCTCCGGCGTTTCCATCGTTTTCTGTAGAACAAATATCAATTAGGCCAAAGTACGCACTATATGCTACTGCTGAGCCTATGTCCCGTATTCTGGGTGGGATAGGAGGCTTCGTAGCGCATTTCCCTGAGAGATTTATTTTCCATAACACCAACATTATATTGCAAACTTAAGTCAATGTCTTCTGACCCCAACTTGTCATCCAATTCCTTCCCATTTCGCACATCCTTCCTTTAAGTTCTTCACAGCCATACTGTACCATCACCACACCCACACTACCACCACCACCACTACCACCACAACACTCCACCACAACCACACTCCATCATCATACAACCACCAGCAGAACACTATCACGACTACCACAACCACGTACTACCACCACCATCACAACCACACACCACCACCACCAACACCGCTGATATCACCGTCACAACCACCACACAGCTATCAGTGCTCTCGTGCAAATTTATCTTTGCGTGAGAGAGAGAGAGAGAGAGAGAGAGAGAGATTTTTGTGCGTGTGCGCATATGTACGCGCGTGTGTGTGTGTGTGTGTGTGTGTGTGTGTGTGTGTGTGTGTTTATGTGTGTGTTTGTGTGTGTTTATGTGTGTGTTTATGTGTGTGTGTGTGTGTGTGTGTGTGTGTGTGTGAAAATCACTCAACATCTTTAACAATAAACAAAATGCATGACTAAGTGTACGATGTGAGAAAAGCTCAGAAAAAAATATTTCAATTTTCAAAAAGTTTAAAAATGGTTCAAATACCTTTTACTTGTGAAGAAAGCTTATTTCCCACTCCTGTCGTCTGTTGTGTCGGTGTAAATATCCTCTGCTTGCCTGGCCGTGTAAATATCCTCTGCTTGCCTGGCCGTGTAAATATCCTCTGCCTGCTTGGTCGTGCGAAAATCCTCTTCTTTCTTCGTGTCAATGGAAAAATTCAACCTGAGAGGTGGAGAGCAGAGGTGTGAGGGTAGGGGAGGTTTGACTGGTAGCAGGGAGATGGGAGGGTGGGTAGAAGGAAGAGGTGAGGGGGTAGGGAAGAGGTGAGGGGGTAGGGAAGGGGGTAGGGGGTAGGGAAGGGGGTAGGGAGTAGGGAAGGGGGGAGGGGGTAGAGGGAAGAGGAGAGGGGGTAGAGGGAAGAGGAGAGGGGGTAGGGAAGAGGGGAGGGGGGAAGAGGGGAGGGGGGAAGAGGGGAGGGGGAAGAGGGGAGGGGGGACGAGGGAAGAGGGGAGGGGGGACGAGGGAAGAGGTGAGGGGGCTGGGAAGAGATGAGGGGGTAGGGAAGAGGGAAAGGGGGCAGAGGGAAGAGGGAAAGGGGTAGAGGGAAGAGGGAAAGGGGTAGAGGGAAGAGGTGAGGGGGTAGAGGGAAGAGGGGAGGGGGTAAGGAAGAGGAAAGGGGGGTAGAGGGAAGAGGTGGGGGGGTAGAGGGAAGAGGGGAGGGGGTAGGGAAGAGGGGAGGGGGAAGGAAAAAAGGTGAGGGGGTAGGGAAAAAAGGTGAGGGGGTAGGGAAGAAATGAGGGGGTAGGGAAGAGTTAAGGAGGTAGGGAAGAGGGGAGGGGGTAGGGAAAAAAGGTGAGGGGGTAGGGAAGAAATGAGGGGGTAGGGAAGAGTTAAGGGGGTAGGGAAGAGGGGAGGGGGTAGGGAAGAGGGGAGGGGGTAGGGAAGAGGGGAGGGGGTAGGGAAGAGGTGAGGGGGTAGAGGGAAGGGGTGAGGGGGGTAGAGGGAAGGGGTGAGGGGGGTAGAGGGAAGGGGTGAGGGGGGTAGAGGGAAGGGGTGAGGGGGGTAGAGGGAAGGGGTGAGGGGGGTAGAGGGAAGGGGTGAGGGGGTACAGGGAAGAGGTGAGGGGGTAGGGAAGCGGTGAGGGAGTAGGGAAGAGGTGAGGGGATAGGGAAGAGGGGAGGGAGTAGGGAAGAGGTGAGGGGGTAGGGAAGAGGTGAGGGGGTAGGGAAGGGGGACAGGAGTAGCGGGCATAGAGAAGGTGGGAGTTTAGAGATGGTGTACAATTAACCACTGCTACGACGCCAAAACACAAAAATCTTCCTCTGGAAATATATCAGTGTGGTTGTTTGTAAATGTTGGCAAATTTAAGAATGGTATTTAACATATTTTCCATCGGCTGTTTAATTAGCAAGGAGTGTTTGGGACTTTCCATAAACCTCAGGACACCTTCGAAATAAACAGCTGTTAACCAAGATTATTGTACCTCCCTTGCCGGACGGGTGTGTGAATAATGGACTCATTTCTTAGTATGGATTGTCACCGAAAAAAATAGCTTCTTTAGACCCAGGAGCACCAGCACTGTCGACAGCTCGTGTCATGGTGGAATTGCTGTACCGTGTAAATATATAAGTTATAATACGTCCACATCCACGTCATCCAGTAGAGTACATGCATTATTCCTTTTAAGTAATTTCTTGGGGGAAGGGGGATACTGACAATCTTCACCCCCCTCCCCCCGTAGTTCACACAACGCACGGCGTAAGAATGCATGCCCTGATCAAGGAAGGGTGTAAATCACAATCTTTATGCAAGTATGTGAACGGTACAGTCATGAGAGCCACCTGAAAGCCATTATGGTCAAAGCCCCATCCTGTCACCGACAATGACTACCAAAATTTCAGTCAGTTATCGAGAAGGTGAATAAATCGGATAATGTCGGGGCAAATGATCATGTTAGTGCTAACCCATTCAGCCAGGAAACGTCGTTCATTTTGTTCTTGCAACAGCCTTATGATTTTATTCAGCTTAGGGTACACTTTTCAAACTGAAGGAGTCAGATGCAGTACTAATAAAGTCTTTAGTACGAGAGGCTGCTCGTAAGCTGAATAAAATGGCTTGATGCCAATAAGAATAAAATAAGAATGATGTCACTCTTGTTCAAGGGAATAAACGAATCTTTACCTAACCAAGGTTTACGTAGTCAACGCATTTCGTACAGAAATAACAATGATTAGATGGACGCGTAGTTCTTACTTAAATGCTAGGCCTGGGTTTGGGGGGGAGGCTAAGTTTACTATTGACGAATTAAGAGGAGGGATGGGACAAAAGTGTATTGTTGTGATGAGAAGGGATAGACTGAGATGGTTAGGACACGTGGAGAGGATGGAGGATGGCAATAGGGTGAGGAGAGAGAGGTGTGAACGTCGGAGGTAGGGCTGCGAGAGGCAGACCGGAAAAGGCCTGGGACGAGGTCATAGTGTGTGACTTTAGGGATAAGGGAGTGAATAGGGAGGCTGCAAAAGACTGTGCAGTGTGGAGAGCCGCCATTACGTGACCAAGGCCGACGACGCATGCAAGCATGTTAGATCCTTTAAAAAAGATACGACACGAACGATTCGATACAGGTAAGGTTCAGGGATCACCATTTTATATAATTTATCTCCTGCCTCTTTTGCCTTCCATCTCTACAGTATCCCCGGTCATCCTATCGCGTTGACGAATAGGGGAATTTGGAGGAACACGAACAACTGTCTACCCTCCTCCTCCCTGTCTGACTTACCTCATGCCCTTCCCCCCCCCCGCTCCTCTATCTTACCTCATGCATCTTCCCCCCCCTCTCTCTCTCTCTCTCTCTCTCTCTCTCTCTTTCCTATCTGTCTATCTCCATACTCCGACACGTCAGCTA
>NC_136954.1:63384432-63456932 GCF_032717465.1 Coenobita brevimanus | reverse complement strand
GGGGGGGATGTATGGTTCGATATGGTTGCAGTGTGTGTGTGTGTGTGTGTGTGTGTGTGTGTGTGTGTGTGTGTGTGTGTGTGTGTCTGTTAGTTCGCTACTCGTCCAAGAACCTTGGTTATACATGAGAAGTCATGCTTTTAAATTTAGGGCACAAGTATAATGTGCTATGCGCCAGGCTTCGTCTCCCCTTCCTGTCTCCTTGCCTTGTGTCTGTCTGTCTTCTATCTGTCTGTCTCTCTGTCTTCCTGCCCCTCTATTGCAAACCACAAACTTCCCAACTGTCCACAACGTCCTAGATTATCCTTGTATCACGCAGTATATTATTTTTTCATCGTAAAGTGGCCCAAATTTTCGTCCTTTTGCAACTTACTTCACATGGGTCATTGGCAGAAACGGACAACGCTACGGCTCCCTTTCCATACCACATTTTTGTGACTTACATTTTCTAGCATTAATCTATTGCTACAACTCAGCATTCAGGTTGGAGGGATGGAAAATTTGAGCCAAGTTAGAGTAAAATTAGTAAAGAATTATATAGTAAAAGCCAAGCAGCATACCTTTGAAGGGTGCAGCAGGAACAAGGCGAGATCACAGGCAAGAGGACAATGGCGGGAAAATCCAGCAAAATCTAACCACCAGCTTATGAAGTGATGCCAACACTCGTGCCTCACAATCGGTTCAAAATCCAGTCCCCTTTATCACTAAATACCTGTGACTTTAGAGTACGGTATGGTAACAGATAAATAATCGTGTAGACGTGATGTACTGACGCACTCTCTCCACGGAGTCTACCTCTGACCTACTGTTTATTGCTTGTTCGTCACAATGCTTTGAAACTGATGAGTCTCTGTCTCAGACATGACGGGTGGCCGAACCTTTATCCTTGTAGCTCTGACCTTATACTGAATGCTGTAAATATCGAATGACTGCATCTTAACCTAATTCAAAGTGTAATGACAGACATGGTCTGCTCGCATGACTTCCACGCACACCTTTTGTGACGCCACAGACTAAGTCGGGGTGGGCTTTCTGTTCAGAGAAAAGCAGTAAAATGGATGGGTAACTGCGAAAAATTAGTTACTGTCCGCTGACTCTTCCTGCGTGGCTTCCAGCCACAACGTTCCCCAGATTGTAAGGGCTTGTACGGAATGGTTTATTCGAAATCTTAATCAAGAATAGGATAATCTGTTTACTATTTCCGATAATTTTGCTAACAGACAGGCAGGCAGACAAAGGCAGACAGACAGGCAGGCAGGAAGGCAGGCAGGAAGACAGACTGATAGACAGATATATAAACCTGGCCAAACACGTAGCTTCATCGGGCTTTCTCGGTTGGCTGTAATAACACCCACTAGTAGCAGAAAAAACGATTGTCTTTTTCTGGTCGCTTTTGTCATTACACATTTTGTTTTCAACCATACACGTACCAGACAACGCCAGTCAACTAAAGCTTTAGTTTCATATTGTATATGAGAGGAAAAGGCAGTGAAAACATCGATGGTACATCAACAGTCTGATGCCACAGCCTTCACCTGTTCGCCTCTGCCTAGGGTTTTTCCTTTAACCCTTTTTTCCCCGAATGGAGAGTTGTGGCAGACTCCTGTACTCCATATACTAACATTTTATTCATTCTACGTAAAGTGTTCTTAAAGATGAACTGATTGTGTCCTATTGTGAGAGAATATTGCACTTCATTGGCCACGAGCCTTTAGGTAAGGAGATTTTGGAGTGATGTAGGTGGTGGGAACCCTCTGTATCTTGACTGCTTTTGGGCTGAGAATTTACTGTTATCATTATTTTCATCATCATCACCAGTAGTGGTAGTAGTAGTATGTGGGATCAGCATTCCAGATTTGATTGACGAATACAATGGAACCTTCAGGCTAGCGCTGTCCGGTAGAGGTACAACATCTGAGCAGTGACTGGCTTGATCGGTTCCTTTTAATTCAATAGACGACATTTTGAGCTTTATTTCAGATCTCGGTGTCAATGCACTTCAAAGCTTTCTCATTTTCCAATCAGATTTTCATATAGTAGTTTGTCTTAATTAAGGGTACTACTGAGCCTTCATGACTAACACAGATAGTTGAGTACCAACAAATCCAGTACTCCAATGTTCGGGAGGCCTTGTGGGGTGCTTTTGGTCATGCCTGAGTTCGCTGACTTTTCTTTGGTTTCTCCTTAAATTCTGGTGTCCTCAGTTCACCCATTATATACTCGGAGCATTTTCACAGGATGCTAATTTGATTAGACTTGTTATTTACGGCTAATATTTAAGCCTGTTAATATTAAAAGAGGGTAATTGTACAAGACTGCGGTTATTTATTTGATGACATGCTCAGGTTACGAGAGAAACTCAGACATAATTTTATTTCACGTTTATTTGTATCAACATCTACACTTCGTGGCTTTGGAAAGATAATGTTAGATCGTTTGGAAGACTGGTGAGTAGAGAGGGACTGGCGGGGATGTGTGGTGGCGTTTTGGGATAATGGTGACATACTGCAGTAAAGAAATGCCACATACTGTAGCTCTCTGTTGGCTGCTCCTGTTACTGACCCTTCGCCATCCCTGCGAAAGGAACAATATCTTGGTTAACCTTCACTGCCACAGATCTTTCGTATGTTAAATAAAATCGTCTTGATATATTTAGAATAAAATTAAAAATGTGATCTAAGATTCACTGGGTTAATAATCGTCTTCCTAGGCTACAGATTTTAAGCCTGGTAATATAGCACTGACAACACAAAAGTGCAAGTATTTCGAAAACGGTGCATTTTAGAGCAAAACTGAGCGACGGCGACGGCTTGTTACTTATTCTACCCCATTTTTACTGCTCTATCCCGTGAGCTAGGTCTCATCACGATACCTTCACAAGGAAATGAGTAAAAATGGGTCACTTTTTTACATGTGGCATTTTAGAGGAAACCAAATGAGATATTTAGCCTAAAGTGAAACGGGTAATAGATGTGGGTTTTGTCTGAAAATGGTATCCAAGATTTTCCCTGTAAACACTGTGGTTCGATAGTTATAATAGAAAAAAAGAAAGAAAAAAAAAAAAAGTGAAAATGAAGTCTACGGATGTTTCACGCCTCTTTTCAGACATTTTCTTCCATCGAACCTCGTTTCTTTATCGATTTTAACTCGAAAACCGAAATAGAAAATTTTGTGATTAAGGCACACCCCTTGTGGGTAAATAGGTAAATAGGTCTATTTGGTGAAAACCTATTTTAAAGGAAAGGAAAGGAGATATTTGTCCCAGAGTGAAACCTCTAGTAAATCTAGGTCTGATTTACTACGTAGAACCTGGAGTGAGATGGGTAGAGTAGGGCTGACAAACAATTCCTGTACCTACAAGGGGTATTCCTCTATCACAAGATTTCCTATATCTGTTTTCTAGTCAAAATCCATGAAGAAACTCAGTCAGATGGAAGAAACTATCTGAACAGAGAAGTGAAACTCCCGTAGATTTTTTTTTATTTTTTTTTCTCCCTATTATACCTATCGAACGCCAGTATTTACAGGAAAAATCTTGGATACCATTTTTAGATAAAACCCACATCTATTACCCGTTTCATTTTGGGCAAAATACCTAGTTTGGTTTTCTCTAAAATGCCATATTTAAGAAAGAGACCCATTTTTACCCATTTCCCTTTGGTGATATCGTGATGAGACCTAGCTCACGGGATTGATCAGTAAAAAATGGGATAGTTGATAAAACGGCCGTCGCCGTTGCTCAGTTTTGCTCTAAAATGCACCGTTTTCGAGATATTTGCACTTTTGTGTTTTCAATGCTAGTCTCGTCCTCCTGGGCCACAGATTTTAAACCTGGTAGATGGCGCCTCCAGTATCTTACTTGCACTACAGCAGCAACCACTGCCTCCCACACTGTCAACCCATTCTTCCTCCTGTGTCATCCTCTTCCCCTACCAGTGTCATCCTCCTGCTCTACCAATGCCAACCTCTTCCTGTGCCAGTGCCACTGACAACCTCCTCGTGTGTTAGTGCCAGTGCCAACTTCTTCCTGTGCCAGTGCCAACCTCTTCGTGTGCCAGTGCCAGTGCCAACCTCTTCGTGTGCCAGTGTCAACCTCTTCGTGTGCCAGTGTCTGTGCCAACTTCTTCCTGTGCCAGTGCCAGTGCAAACGTCTTCCCTCTCCAGTGTCAACTCCATCCTCCTCCACTGCATTGTGTGTGTGTGTGTGTGTGTGTGTGTGTGTGTGTGTGCGTGTAGCAACGAAAAACGGATGTAGTATGCAAGCTGTTGTTCGTCAGTCCTATTCTACCTATCCCACCCCCAGGTTGCACGTAGTAAATGAGACCCCGAGCTATTGGACGTTTCACCCTGGGGCATAAATCTTAACCCTGCTGGAGTGGTGGGCTCAGGTGCCGCGTGACGTCACTAGACCTTCGGGTAGGGCAGGGTGGAGTACTGTAGGGTAGAGTAGTGTTAAGTAGGGTGGTGTAGGGTAGGGTTGGGTAGGGTAGGGTAGGGTAGGGTAGGGTAGGGTTGGGTAGGGTAGGTTAGGGTAGGGTAGGGTAGAGTAGGGTAGGGTAGGATAGTGTAGAGCAGCGTAGGGTAGGGTAGGGTAGTGTACGGTAGGGTAAAATAGTGTAGGATAGGGTAGGGTATGGTTGCGTAGGGTAGGGTAGGGCAGGGTAGGGTTGGGTAGGGTAGTGTAGGACAGGGTAAGGTAGGGTAAGGTAGGGTATGGTAGGGTAGGGTAGTTTACGGTAGAGTAGGGCAGGGTAGTCAGTAAAAGTAGATTAGTTTTGGTCTGGCAGATTTAGGTAAGTTTACAGATGGATAAACAGATAGACGTGAATATTTTAATTATGAACTATGATACACACAGATCTTTTGGCGTCTCTCTCTCTCTCTCTCTCTCTCTCTCTCTCTCTCTCTCTCTCTCTCTCTCTCTCTCTTTCGGCAGAGCGAATTTGAAGGAGGGAGGAGGCGAGATAAGCCAAGGAGACGGTGGAGGGATATGGTGGATGAGTGTGTGAGGAAAAGAGGTTTGGAGGTTGGTGAGGCAAGAGAACTGGCATAAGATCGAGCTGGCTGGATGAATGTTGTGAGGAGAAGTGCATGATCAGGGATTTGGCACCCCTTTTTAAAGTGGCAGCGTCCGGATTGACTCTATCGGATACGTTTATGTGAAGCTACAGAACATGGTGAAATTTTTTGGCATATCAGACAGAGCTAGGATTAAGGGGGCTTGAATGAGTGAATAGAAGCGTGGCCCATTTGAGTGGGCAAATTTGGGCTGTCTGGACATTGCCACTCCTCACCCTGCCCTAGGGTGGGAAGGGAGGTCCGGATGATGATGATATGATGATGATGATGATGATGATGATAATGATAATGATGATGATGAACATGATGATGATCATGATGATTAATATTATTATTATTATTATTATTATTATTATTATTATTATTATTATGTGTAGACTGTCAATCGTGAAAGGATTGAACTTTCTGGTGCATCTCTTGAGTGTGTGGAAGAGTTTTGTTATTTGGGAGACATCTTATGTGCTGGAGGTGGGGCTGAAGCAGCTCTGTGGCTAGGGTGAGGAGTGGTTGGAGGAAGTTCAGGGAGCTGTTGCCTCTCCTGACATTGAGAGGGCTCTCCCTCCTTGCTAAGGGATCTTTTTATGCAGCATGTGTTAGGAGTGTAATACTGTACGGTAGTGTGACCTGGGCAGTAAAGGAAGAGGATGTTCGCTGGCTCAAACGTACAAAAACGATAATGATTAGGTGGATGTGCAGTACGGCCCTGGGTGTGAGGCCTGGTGGGGGCTATGTTTATGATGGATGAGTTGAGAGGAAGAATGTGACTGGCGTGTATTGGTGTTGTGATAAGGAGGGTTAGATTGAGATAGTTTGGGAGGAAGGCTGGGACTGGAGTGTACTGATGTGATAAGAAGGGGTAGATTGAGATGGTTTGGAAGGAAGACTGTGACTGGAGTGTACTGGTGTTGTGATGAGAAGGGATAGATGGTTTGGGCATGTGGATAGGATGGAGGATGACAATCGGGTGCAGGAAGTGAGAAGTGTGAACATCGAGGGTTGGATGCGAGAGGCAGACCGAAAAAGATCTGGGATGAGGTCATAGAGTGTGACCTTAGGGATAAGGGATTGAATAGAGAGGCTACCAGAGATTGAGCAGCATGGAAAGCCTCCAGTTGGTGACCAATGCCGATGCATGCAAGAAGGTTGGAGCCTTTATAAACGAAACGAGACGAAAAACGAAGCGATGATAGCACCGTACAGCTGGCCTGGACATGGCACTTATACTGTAGATGGCACACAGCAATAAAAGTAATTTTCTTCCCACCGAACACTACCAGTGTCATGTAGCCATTCAGTCAGGAGATCATTCCAACACACTTCTCACTTTCTGTCATTCCCCATCCTCCCCAAATACCAAAACCATCTAAGTCTACCCCTCCTCATCACAATACCAGTACATTCCAGGGTGCTTACTCTGCACGGCCATGTAAGGCAATGCCCACACGTGGCTGGAGGTGGCTATGTTGAACACAGAGGACTGGGGTGACCTAGAGGTTCACCTACCACCACAGCAGGGGGTCAGTGTTTATGTTACGACACTCCAGCCATTGTGGAAGTGTTGCCAGTGAGAGGATATGATAATAAAGAGTGTCAGTGAGGGGCAGTGTCTGTGGCAGCCATCCAACGCGGGTGACGCTAAGTACCCGTGCACACGTCAGTCCTGGCAACACCCTTCACTGGTGCACTTAGGGTACCAGTGCAAGGAGCCAAAGAACACCGGGGCAAGGTTTGACTGATGACATGATGAGTGACATTATTTGGCTCCTCTACAGCACCAAGACGTCACTCAACAAAACTATACAGGTGATGGAGCACGAGGAATCTACCGCACTCAGTGTAAATATGAGAAGGCCAAAGACACAACACAGACGGTAATGACAAAACCAACACAGCGGCAACTGAGCAAAATATCAGAGGTGGCCGACTACTTCAAGGATTAATGGATGTGATTCCAGGGTGACGACCATCATCTACTCACTTGATGTAGTGCTGCCTACTTCTTCCGTCACCTTTATTACTCTTTTCCCATGTCTGCCCTCCTCGTTTCCTATTTCTTACCATCATCCACTCACTTGATGTAGTGCTGCCTACTTCTTCCTTTAACTTTATCATTCTTTTTTTGTGTCTGTCCTCTTCTCTTCCTATTTCTCCCATCTTTCCTATCACTTTTTATTACTCTTCTTTCCTTTTCAGGTGGCTTTACGTTGAGTGACAAGCCTCATGGTTTCCTGTAAGCCAGAATACCATTTACAACGCTGGGTGGTAATCATATAACCAACCCATACGTATTCCCTAAGTGTCAACAGGTGCGTTGGCGGAGTGATAGTGACCCCTCCCCGTAAAACAGCTAACTCAAAAGACAAACGGCCACCCCTTACCGGATTATTGCGTCTGGCGATAGATAGATAGATAAATAGATAGATACGGGATTATGGCGTCTGGTGATAGATAGGTAGATAGATGGATAGATACGAGATTCTGGCATCTGAGGATAGATAGATAGATAGACAGATAGATACGGGATTATTGCATCTGGCGATATAGATAGATAGACAGATACTGGGTTATGGCGACTGACGATATATAGATAGACAGATAGATAGATGAGGGATTATGGCGTCTGGCGATAGATAGATAAATAGATATATATGGGATTATGGCGTCTGGCGACAGATAGATAGATGGATAGATAGGGGATTTTGGCGTCTGGCGATAGATAGATGGATAGATAGATAGGTGGATAGATACTGGATTATGGCGTCTGGCGATAGACTGATAGATAATGAATTATGGCGTCTAGCGATAGATAGATAGACAGATGGATAGATATGAGATTATGGCGTCTGACGATAGATAGATAGGTGGATAGGTACGGGATTATGGCGTCTGACAATAGATAGATAGATGCATGGATAGATACGGGATTATGGCGTCTGGCGATAGACAGATAGAACGAATAACTATCTATCTATCTATTTCCAGACGCCTCAATCCTGCAAGAAGTGGCCACAAACAAATCGCCTCCATGTCGCCCTGTTCCCCGTTATTTCACTGCCCTGCTCCCAGCTCACATCCTCCTCTCTCATATACCTCTCCACTCCATCCCTTCATCTCATCCTTGGTCTCCCCCTCCCTCTATCCCCCTTCACCTCACTCATATACACTCTCCTCATTAGTCTTTCTATCCTCTCCACATAGCCAAACCACCTCAATGTGTTTCGTCTAAAGCTTCCTATCACATTCACATCCACACCACAACGCTCCTTCACTTCCTCATATGTCAGTCTGTCTGTCCATGTAACTCCACATCCACCTCATTCACATACACTCTCCTCGTCAGTCTCTCACTCTCCATCCTCTCCACATGGCCAAACCACCTCAGTGTGTTTCTCCTAACGCTTCTTATCACATCCACATCCACACCACAAGCTCCTTTTCTTCCTCATTTGTTAGTTTCTCTCCAAGTAACTCCACATGCTCCTATCATTTTTTTTTATGCAAGAAAGAAAGAATCAAAGGCCAGGAGCCTGAAAACCGTTCCTTCAAAAAAACAAAACAAAAAAAACAAAACAAAGGAGAGCCAAATTCAAGATTCGTACATTTCGAAATGCCTGGACACACTGCGTCTGAAAGACTGGACATCATAGGCAGTAGGAAATACAGACAGAGGGAGACAGTTTCAGGGATGACCTGTTGCACGAATGAAGGACTGCCCAAAGGATGCTAGTGAGATATACAACCTTCCTCTCCCTCTATAAAACAACGATAATAAATACAGAGAAATTATACTATATGTTAAGACAGCGAGGGAAACTATTTAGTATGTGTTTGTTTATGTAGATGCATTTCTGATGGATTGATAAGTCTATAGGAAGTTGTTACATAAGAAGATGGAGGGTGAGCGGTTCTTCACATCTCTGTCTATCTGTCTATCTATTGCCAGACGCCTTAATCCCTCAAGGGGTGGCCACAAACAAATCGCCTCCATGTCTCCCTACCCCCTCAATTTCATTGCCCCGCTCCCAGCTCACACCCTCTTCTCTCATATACCTCTCTACTCCATCCCTCCACCTCATCCTTGGCCTCCCCTTCCCCCTCCACATCCCTCAGCTCCCTAAATTGGCTTAAAGATACAGTAATACACAACTCTGTACGGTAAGTGTTATGCACAGCTTTGTTTTACTGTGTTTACATATAACTATTCCTACTTGTTTTTATACATCTGCTTTAGAATCCAATGTGTTATTATACAGTGAACTACGCTATGTTGTATTTTCCTCCCTCTTAACACTAACTTGGAGGGCGCTATGTAGCAGCTTCCTCTCTCTTAACACTATCTTGGAGGACGCGGGCTATGTGATTATCCCCAGCTGACCCCCCCCCCTCCTCTCCTCGGCTCTAAACGGGTAGCGTGTAATTTTTCCCACTTGCAGGTCAGTCGCTAGTTTGTTTTTCCACATTAGCAGACGATTTCCACGGAGCGGCAATCCTGTCAGCCTGTCTGTCTCTCCACGTAGCTTCACATTCCTCTCAGATAACTTATTTCCACACCACTTTTCACACTAATAAAGACGATTTGGCTCAGCTGAAAGAACAGGCAGTATCAAAGAACTGATGAACAATATCCTGCCTTACCTTTGTTCATCTCGGCAAGATGAGGAAGCTGTTTAAACACTATCAACACTGGGAATAGACACACAGCTCGAGCGTCCTCCCCCTCTCACGGTTAGAGGGTGACTGACGGGATTCGAAGCTTCTTCTTTTTTTTTTTTAATGCAAGAAAGAAGGAATCAAAGGCCAGGAGCCCGCAAACCGTTCCTTCCAAGAAAAAAACAAAACCAGTACAAAAGAGAGCCAAATTCAAGATCCGTTCATTTCGAGATGCCTGGACACACTGAGGTTGAAAGACTGGAGATCATAGGAAGTAGGAAATACAGACATAGGGAGACAGTTCCAGAGCTGACCTGTTGCAAAATGAAGGACTGGGAGTAACGGTTAACTCTTCCATTAGAGAGCTGGACAGAAAAGGGATGAGAGTTTGTTGCTAGACGGGTGCTACACACCCGTCGTAGTGGTGGAGGGATGTATGCAGACAGTTCAGAGGAGCAGAGACCATTGAAGTAGAGATAGAAAAGAGATAAAGATGCAACAGTGTGGCGAAGAGACAGAGGTTGAAGGGAACAAGTAAGAGAAGGAGAGTTAATGAGACGAAAAGCCTTTGACTCCACCCAGTTGAGAAGGGCTGTATGTGGGGAGCCTCCCCACACATGAGAGTTCTACTCCACAGAGGGGTGAATAAAACGGGGTTCTAGTTCTAAATAAAATGCTTGTTTTTATTATGCTGATTAATATTTATCTTTAATATTAATCCTTTCTATATATCTATCTATAGCCAGACGCCTTCACTGGGTTAGGAGTGTGTGTGTGTGTGTGTGTGTGTGTGTGTGTGTGTGTGTGTGTGTGTGTGTGTGTGTGTGTGTGAAAGTTATAATCAAGTAGAAATAGTAGTTAGTAGCAGTATCAGTAGTAGACCCTACCTCAACACTGTTCCTGTGGCACTGTCTTTGATGCAAACCATGCAGTGGTGTGCAAGAAGGCAGGCTTTGTGTGCAATGGACATGATGAAGTACCCGACCTCACTGCCAAAATGCTGCAGGAAATATGCTATGATGTCACCACAGAGCCAGCTGTGCTACCCTATACGGAGAGCACTTCACATACAGAACAGTACTGTAAACACATCAAATGATGCAAAAATGGTTGTCAGTGCTCGAAGTGTGTGGACACGTGGGCAGAGGGCATTCTTCGACATTACGGGCAGCATTGTCATGAGTAACTGTCTCTCTAGGTTGCACACAAGAGGAATGAAAAAAAAAAAAAAACTATCAACAAAGAATCCAACATGTATACCATGTTGGATTCACTGCCTTTGTGTTCACAACATCAGGTGGGATGGTTCCAGAGGCAAGCAGATTCTCTCGAGACTGGCAGAGATTCTTTCTAAAAAGCGTCAACGTCAGAGTTCTGTTATGGCCTGGATGATGTGTCAACTGTCCTACTCCCTGGTGAGGGATGCACTGCTATGCCTCAGGGGCACAAGATCATCAGCCCTCAGGCCTGTCTCTCTGGCAGGTATGGATTACGAAGCTACTGTGACTGAGTCACATTGACCAGCAACTCCAATAGATTAATGTTTTTGTTGACACTGTAATAATAAAAAATCTAGTAGTAATAAAGTCTTTTGTGGTAGGTGGGACACTCCCCATCCATCCACTCGGTGTAGTGCTGTTCTCTGATGCCTGCTCTTTCATCTCTTCCTTCGTTCTTTCTATCGTTCCTCATCTGTCTTTTTTTCCTTCATTCATTCCTCTTCCTTCTGTCTACGGGTGACTACACATTGAGTGACAAGCCAAATGGTTTCCAGTACGCCAGGAGACCATTTACTACGCTGGGTGGTACCATATAACCAAATTATGGCGCCTGATGGTTTATTGGGCAATTATGGCCCTCCAGTCGGATTGAGCCAGTGCAGGTTTATATCCAAGGGATGGTTGGGGTTTATTGCTCACGTAATGCCACTCAGGGATGAGTGAGGCTGGTCATTCTCATAATAAATGTCAGGACCAACTTGCCTAGCCCCGGGCTCCTATGCTCCTCATGGGGCAACGTAGGATTGGATGATGAATGAATGAATGAATAATGATAAAGTCTTGGCATGTGGTTGGTAAGGACAGTGGTTGGTGTGTTTGGGGCCAACAGATTGTATTGTGGTTTGTGTTAACCTTCACATTCCAATTCCAATGGTGAACTGTATTATGAGGGTTGGTGCTGAGCTTCACAATTTAATTCCCAGATAGATGGAGGTGATTTGATTATTGTATTGTAGTATTCTTAAAATGTGGTAGTAGTAGTAGTAGTAGTAGTAGTAATGGTAGTTGTAGTTTTATTTATCGAGAAGAGGCACTCGGCAGGCTGGTGATGATTGGCTAAATGCAACACGTCCAAAGAACATAATTGTCTTTCAAATAATTACCAGTAATTCTCAGAAATACTACGTTAGTTGGACATGTTGCATTCAGACAATCATCACCAAATATCAAGTGCATCTTTGCCTCGATAAAAAAAAAAAATAAGTATAGTAGTAGTGGTAGTAGCAGTTGTAGTTGCATTACCAGTTGTGGTAGTAGCAGTAGCAACAACACATGCAGCAGCAGCCGTAGCATCATCATCAGTAGCAGTAGCAGTCCATCCTGTACCGTAATATATAAGCCACCCCACATAAACCCCCACACAAACCCATACCCAACTTAGGTGACAGAAACACATCTTTAAGTTCTGTATATTTATTTCAGCATTTATAATAATTTCTTCTCAATTATTTGGGCTAACAATAGATAATTTGACCCAGTCAAAATATGTTAAATTTCAGTATTAATAGCCATGGAAACTACTCTTGCCCAGTCTCCTCGGGTGGAAGCAAGGAAATAACTCGTCTTTTTACATGTTTGAATCCAATAATTTCCCTTCCTCTCGCCCAGCTCCCCTGAGTGAAAACAAACTGAAATCTCGTGTTTATATCAGTTTCTATCTATTGTCAGACGCCTTAATTTCGTAAGGGGTGGCCACAAACAAATCGCCCCCATGTCGGCCTGACCCCCGTCTTTTCACTGCCCTGCTCCCAGCTCACATCCCCCTCTCTCATATACCTCTCCACTCCATCCCCCCATCTCATCCTTGGCCTCCCTCTCCTCCTCCCTTCCACCTCACAATTATAATTTTGAATCCGATAATTCCCTTCTTTTCACCCAGTTCCCTCTGGTATAAACAAAGCTTTTATGTCATTTAGTGTTATTAAAGCACATAGTATTTTTCTCCTACCATACTGTGGCTAATAATATTTCAAATATCACAATTCTTTTCCATATTATACCATAGTAATTACATTTCTTGACGAGTCCCTCAGGGTGAAAAAACCATAGATATGCGCCTAGTAACCAAGGAGGCTCATTATAATCCACCTCCATCAGATAATAACAGATATTTGAATAGTAACCAAGGAGACTTATTATAATCCACCTCCATCAGATAAAAACAATATATTTGAATAGTAACCAAGGAGACTCATTATCATCCACCTCCATCAGATAAAAACAGTAGATATTTGAATTGTAACCAAGGAGACTTATTATAATCCACCTCCATCAGATAAAAACAATATATTTGAATAGTAACCAAGGAGACTCATTATCATCCACTCCATCAGATAAAAACAACAGATTTTGGAATAGTAACCAAGGAGACTCATTATAATCCACCTCCATCAGATAAAAACAGTAGATATTTGAATAGTAACCAAGGAGACTCATTATCATTGTGAGGGTATAATCTTGGTAATTAAATGAATTCAAGGGATATTGGGACACTCGGATTATATATCAATTTTTGTTGGTCGAATCTTTTAATTATTGGTTCATTTACTCGAAACTTGTTTGCTCGTAGTGCCTGAATCTTAGAGTTTAGTGAAGCATGGTTCGTACTGAATACTGGATCGAGTCACACTGTTCGATGCTTTAACTGTGGGTTTTCGAGTTGAAGGGAGTTAATGTGGAGTTCTATTTTCTGGGGTTAGTCAGTCGTCTCTGGATAACCACTAAGGTAAGACTTGGTGAAAATCTTGTCAGTGGCCCATTTATTTGGGTTATTTAGTGATGTTTTCTTGTTTATTGTTTTATTCTTTTACATCATCAGCTTTGGAGAATTATCCTCCTAAATATCTTGTATTTTGGGGTGTTTTCTCCCGGCTTTTTCTATGTTCAGGATTCTATTTTTGTCAAGGGCTGGGCAGAGAGACTTCTGGTGGTTATGGCTCAACCATGACTCCTGGTACGAAAGCAGAGGGAATCTCTTGAGAAAGTAGACCCTGCTGGTGAAGACCCTGCTGGTGAAGACCCTGCTGGTGAAGACCCTGCTGGTGAAGACCCTGCTGGTGAAGACCCTGCTGGTGAAGACCCTGCTGGTGAAGACCCTGCTGGTGAAGACCCTGCTGGTGAAGACCCTGCTGGTGAAGACCCTGCTGGTGAAGACCCTGCTGGTGAAGACCCTGCTGGTGAAGACCCTGCTGGTGGTTCGGGACACCTTTCTGCTGACAGAGGTGTAGTGGACACCAGTCTTCAGGACATACACATCACCCTCTTTTTCTCGCTATTATTTGATTAAAATATTTTTATCTCTCTGATTATATACTGTTGATTCATATACTGCTTAATATTCATATATTATTTATTGGTCACTTAACGTAATTTTTTTTTTCTTGTCTCGCTATTCCTGGAAGATTTGACATTCTATAGGACCATGGTATTCACAGCCACACACCCTCATCAGATAAAAACAATATATTTGAAAAATAATAGGGGAGACATTAGAATCCCTCCCCCCCATCAGATAAAAACATTTGAATAGTAACCGACTCTCATTATAATCCACCTCCAGCCGATAAACAGTATATATTTGAATAGTAACCAAGGAGACTCTGAATGGAACACAATCTGAGCCTGAATCCACTAAACCACCAGTTGTCAAAAACTAGGCCCAAATAATTACAGGGGATGTAAAGTGAACCATTCTCAGCAGCTGACAACCTAAATCCACAAAACCACCAGCCATAGGTAGGAAAATGCTAGTCATGAAGTGCAAGAAGTATAGCAGTTTCCACCCACCCCTACTGAGCCTAAACTGACAGCCTAAACCCACTAACCCCCCCCCCCCGGCCCGGAGCTAGGTAAGTTGGTCCTGACATTTAAGATCAGTGACCAGCCTCGCACATCCCTGAGTGGCATTACGTGAGCAGTAAACCCCAACCACCCCTTGGATACAAATGTCGGACGACTAAGATAGGCTGTAAATATTTAGTAGACTGTATGCGATTATGATATGGGTACATTGATCCAGGTTTCCAGAATGGGTTTATTTGGTAAGGGTTTGTATCATTGTCATTAAGGATTTTTCAGTTTCTGTATTATTTTTTTGGTACCAAGATGTTCGAGGCACTGACTATTGGACCAAATGCGAGGGGACCTGGGAGTGTTTGGTCATGAAAAACGGGAGAAGCGAGCCGGCAGTCAGGAGCAACAGGAGTGAGTTCCACCCTGTCTTGAGTACGAGGAACCAGAGACCCTGGAGTAAGGAGTATTGCCAGAGACACTGGATTATTTCTATTAGTTATCACCAAAGACCCTGGAGTGTTTGCAGTGAATTGACTTGTATATATAGCAAATACTGTAAATAGATGTATATAATTATGAAAAATTTGTTTTAGTGTATCCTGTGCATTATCGGTTCCGTGATAATAAAGCCTAAAATGCACTGTTAACTGCTACGTGTTTTAATTGTAGTTCTCGGGGATGATTTTCTCTCTAAGTGTCTTGTTGATATTAAAAAAAAAGACAGGTAGATAGGCAGGTTGGCAGGTAGGCGCAGGTAGGTAGGCAGCAGTTAGGTAAGCTGACAATTGGGAGGCTGGTAGGTAGACAGGCAGATAGGCAGGCAGGCAGGCAAGCAGACTAGGCAACAGACAACACTCTAGACATCAGGCTGGATAGCAGGCTGACATTACCAGTTCTTACTAATACTGCTACAACTACTATTAACGCTACTGCTGCAACTACTACTGCTACTGCTACAACTACTACTGCTGTTACTTTTGCTGCTGCTACTACTAGTCACCACCACCACCACCACCACGATGGTCGGGGTTGGGATGCATGCCAGTAAAATGGATAAATAAAAATGTATTTCGGGTGAATATCATCAACCCAGACGACTAAATTAGCTTTGGGAATATGGAGGGTGAGAGACTAACTAGGAAAATGTGAGTGAGATGGAGGGGGGAGAGGGAGAGGGAGGGGGAGACCAAGGAGGAGATGGAGGGATGGAGGCGAGCGTTAGGGCATATATGAGAGGGGATGTAAATTGGGAGTATGGAGGGTGAGAGACTAACTAGGAGAGTATGTGGGTGAGGTGGAGAGGGGGGGGGAGACCGAGGAAGGGATGGAGGAGAGAGGCATATGAGAGGGGGGTTTAAGTTGTGGGGAGGGTAGCGACATGGCAGGGGACAGGGTGACATAGAGAAGATTTGTTTGTGGCCACTCCTTACCCGATGAAGGAGTCTGGCCATAGATATAAAGAAAGGATTAATATTAGATAAATATTAGTCAGCATAATAAAAAGCATTTTATTTCGCACTAGTGCTCCGTTTTATTCGCCCCTGTGTGGAGTACTGTACAACTCTCATGTGTGGGGGGACTCCTCACACACAGCTCTTCTCAATAGGGTGGAGTCAAAGGCTTTTCGTCTCTTTAACTCTCCTTCTCTTAATGGAACCCTTCAACCCATGTCTTTTCGCCGCACTGTTGCATCTTTATCTCTTTTCTATCGCTGCTTCAATGGTCTCTGCTCCTCTGAACTGTCTGCATGCATCCCTCCACCACTATGATGGGTGCGTAGCAACCGTCTAGCAACAAACTCTCATCCCTTTTCTGTCCAGCTCTCTAATGCAAGAGTTAATCGTTACTCCCAGTCCTTCATTTATGCAACAGGTCAACTCTGGAACTGTCTCCCTCTGTCTGTATTTCCTACTTCATATGAACTCGTCTTTCAAACGCAATGTCCAGGCATCTCGAAATAAACGGATCTTGAATTTGGCATTTTTTTATTTTTGTTGTTTCTTGGAAGGAACTGTTTGCGGGCTCCTTGTCTTTGATTCATTCTTTCTTGTATTAAAAAAAAAAAAAAACTTCGAATCCCGTCAGTCACGCTCTAAACGTGAGAGGAGGACGCCGCTCGAGCTGTGTGTGTATTCCAAGTGTTGATAGTGTTTAAACAGCTTCCCCATCTTGCCGAGATGAACAAAGGTAAGGCAGGATATTGTTCATCAGTTCTTTGATATTGCCTGTTCTTTCAGTTGAGCCAAATCGTCTTTATTAGTGTGAAAAGTAGTGTGGAAATAAGTTATCTGAGAGGAATGTGGAGCTACGTGGAGAGACAGACAGGCTGACAGGGTTGCCGCTCCGTGGAAATCGTTTCCTAATGTGGAAAAACAAGCTAGCGACTGACCTGCACGTAGGAAAAATTACACGCTATCCAATTAGAGCCGAGGAGAGGAGGGGGGGGGGTCAGCTGGGGATAATCACATAGACGCGTCCTCCAAGATAGTGTTAAGAGAGAGGAAAATACAACATAACGTAGTTCACTGTATAATAACACACTGGATTGTAAAGAAACTATATAAAAACAAGTAGGAATAGTTATATGTAAACGCAGTAAAACAAAGCTGTGCATAACACTTACCGTAGAGAGTTGTGTATTACTGTATCTTTAAGCCATATTGGACATGTGGAGACAATGGAGAATGAAAGACTGACTAAGAGGGTGTATGTAGGTGAAGTGGAGGGATGGAGAGGGAGGGGGAGACCGAGGGTGAGGTGGAGGGATGGAGTGGAGAGGTATATGAGAGAGGGGTGTATGAGCTGGGGGGAGGGCAGTCAAATGGTGGGTGACAGAGAGACTTGGGGGCGTTTTGTCTTCGGCCACCCTTTGCGGGATTAAGACGTCTGGCAATAATGTAGACTGTAGATGTATAAGAAAGATAGGAATGTGAAGAACCGCTCACCCTCCATCTACTTATATAACAACTTCCTACAGACTTATCAATCCATCAGAAATTCATCTACATGAACAAACACATACTAAATAGTTTTCCTCGCTGTCTTTACATATACTACAATTTCCCTGTATTTATTATCGTTGTTTTATAGAGGGAGGGCAAGGTGGTACATCTCACTAGGATGCTTTGGGCAGTCCTTCATTCATGCAACAGGTCATCTCTGGAACTGTCTCCTTCTGTCTGTATTTCCTACTTCCTATGATCTCCAGTCTTTCAAATACAGTGTGTCCAGGCATCTCGAAATGAACGGATCTTGAATTTGGCTCTCCTTTGTATTGTTTTTTTTTTTTTTTCTTGGAAGAAACGGTTTGCGGGCTCCTGGCCTTTGGTTCCTTCTTCCGTGCATAAAAAAGAAAAAAAATGAGAGGAGCATGTGGAGTTACATGGAGAGGCAGACTGACAAACGAGAAAGTGAAGGAGCGTTGTGGTGTGGATGTGGATGTGATAGGAAGCGTTAGGAGAAACCCACTGAGGTGGTTTGGCAATGTGGAGAGATTGGAGAGTGAGAGACTGACGAGAAGAGTGTGTGAGTGAGGTGAAGGGGGTGAGAGGGAGGAGGAGGAGGCCAAGGATGTGACGGAGGGATGGAGTGAAGAGGTATATGAGAGAGGGGGGTGTGAGCTGGGAGCAGGACAGTGAAATGGCAGGGGACAGAGCGACATGGAGGCGACTTGTTTGTGGCCACTCCTTACGGAATTAAGGCGTCTGGCAATATAGAGATAGGTAGATAGATAGTTGTTCGTTCTATGTAACTATCGCCAGACGCCACAATCCTGCATCTATCCATCTATCTGTCTATCTATCTATATATCGCCAGATGCCATGATCCCTTATCTATCCATTTATCTAACTATCTACCGCCAGACGCCATAATCCCGTATCTATCTATCTATTTATTTATCTATCTATCGCCAAACGCCATAATCCGGTATCGAATCATCTATCGCCAGACGCCATAATCCCGTATCTATCTATCTGTCACCAGACGCCATAATTCCGTATCAATCTATCCATCTATCTATCACCAGACGCCATAATCCCGTATCTATCTATCTATCTATCACCAGACGCCATAATCCCGTATCTATCTATCTATCTATCACCAGACGCCATAATCCCGTATCTATCTATCTATCTATCACCAGACGCCATAATCCCGTATCTATCTATCTATCTATCGCCAGACGCCATAATCCTGTATCTATCTATCTATCGCCAGACGCCATAATCCAGTATCTTTCTATCTATCTCTATCTATCACCAGCCGCCATGATCCTGTATCTATCTATCGCCAGACGCCATAATCCAGTATTTATCTATCTATTTATCACCATATGCCATAATCCAGTATCTATTAATCTATCGCCAGACCCCATAATTCTGTATCTATCTATCTATCACCAGACGCCATAATCCAGTATCTATTAATCTATCACCAGACGCCATAATCCAGTATCTATCTATCTATCGCCAGACGCCATAATCCAGTATCTATCTATCTATCGCCAGACGCCATACTCCCGTAGCTATCTATCTATCGCCAGACGCCGTAATCCGGTAAGGGGTGGCCGTTTGTCACTGAGTTAGTTGTTTTACAAGGAGGGGCACTAACCCTCTGCCAACCCACTTGTTGACATGTAGGGAGCACGTATGGGTTGATTATATTGTTACCACCCAGCTTTGTAAATGGTTTCCTGGCTTACAGGAAACCATTAGGCATGTCACTCAATGTAAAGCCACCTGAAAAGGAAAGAAGAGTAAAAAAAAGTGACAGGAAAGATGGGAGAAATAGGAAGAAAGAAGGACAGACACAGAAAAATAATGATAAACGTAAAGGAAGAAGTAGACAGCACTACATCAAGTGAGTCGACGATGGTAAGGAATAGGATACGAGGAGGGCAGACACAGGAAAAGAGTGATAAAGGTGAAGGAAGAAGTAGGCAGCACCACATCAAGTGAGTGGATGATGGTCGCCACCTTGGAATCACATCCATTAATCCTTGAAGTAGTCGGCCACTTCAGATATTTTGTTCAGTTGCCGCTGTGTTAGTTTCGTCATTACCGTGTGTGGTATGTCTTTGGCCTTCTCATATTTACACTGAGTGCGGCAGGTTCCTCGTGCTCCATCACATGTACGGATGTAATCAATTCGTTCTTAGTCTCTTACTCTCCATCCCCCCAGCTTACACCTCCCTCTCTTATACGCCTCTCTACTCCATCCCTTCATCTCATCTTCGATCTCCCCCTCCTCTCCCCTTCTCCACCTTACTCACATGCACTCTTTTATCGTGCAGGGATTGAGTAATGAATGTTGTAGCCACATGGTTAGTCTCTTTTTATTATTTGTTGTGTGTGGATAAACTTATATCTTTATGTCTCTTAGTTAGTTACATTTCAGCATTCACTAATTATTTATTTTAGTATATTAATCATTTAACTTCAATACACATCAAGACACAATACGTTTTCATTCGTGATTCATACGTACGTCTGCCATACTCATAATACACGAGTATTCCATAAAATTTGTACAAAAATTACGTTTTCTATCATTGTGTCACCAAGGAGAACGTATAAAATGAGACCGAAACTAGTGTATTTTACGGCAACGCTGAGACAAATAAGGAAGTAAAGGAGCGTTGTGGTGTTGATGTGGATGTGGAGCTACGTGAAGAGACAGACAGACAAATGAGGAAGTAAATGAGCGTTATGGTGTTGATGTGGATGTGGAATTACTTGGAGAGGCAGATAGCCAGATGAAGAAGTGAAGGAGCGTTGTGGTGATGTGGATGGGGAGTTAACAGAGATAGAGAGACAATGAGGAAGTGAAAGAGCGTAGTGATGTTGATGTGGATGTGGAGTTACATGGGGAGACAGACAGACAAATGAGGAAGTAAAGGAGCGTTTTGGTGTGGATGTGGATGTGACTGACAGTGTCGACAGGCGTACCATGAGATGCTTTGGCCATGTGGAGATAATGGAAAATGAGAGACTGACTAGGAAAGTGTATGTGAGTGAGGTGCAGCGTGAGAGAGGGAGAGGGAGGCCGAGGAAGAGGTGGAGGGATGTGCTGGAGAGAAGAATGAGGAAAGTGTGAGCTGGAGGGGGAACAGACAGATGCTTTAGGACGGCATCATATCAGAATTTGTTTCACGTAGCTCAGTGGCAGAATAAGACAATGCTGCGGCTCCACTTCCATAGCACTTCATCGTGGCTAGCATCGTATTCTAGCGTTAATCTATTATTATATCTCAGCAACGATGATGGAGAAAGGGCAATAATCATTTCGTTTCATTATTTTAATCATTTCGTTTCGTTTATGAAGGCTCCAACCTGCTTGCATGCATCGGCCTTGGTCACCTAATGGCAGCTCTCCATGATGCTTGATTTCTCGCAGCCTCCCTATTCAGTCCCTTATCCACGAAGTCACACTCAAAGACCTTTCTCCAGGATTTTTTCGGTCTGCCTCTCGCAGCCCTAGCCCTAATGTTCACACTTCTCACTTTCCGCACCCAGTTGTCATCCTCCATCCTCTCCACATACCCAAACCATCTCAAACTACCCCTCCTCATCACAACACCAATACACTCCAGTCCCATCCTTCCTCCCAAACAATCTCAATCTACCCCTTCTCATCACAACACCAATACACTCCAGTCCCATCCTTCCTCCTAAATCATCTCGATCTACTTCTCATCACAACACCAATACATTCCACTCCCATCCTTCCTCCCAAACCATCTCAATCTATACATCCTCATCACAACGCCAATACACTCCGGTCCCATCCTTCCTCCCAAACCATCTCAATCTATCCCTCCTCATCACTGCACCAATACATTCCAGTCACATTCTTCCTCTCAACTCATCCATCATAAACCTAGCCCCCCCAGGCCTCACACTCAAGGAACGCACTGCACATCCACCTATTCATTGCCATTTCTGTCCGTTTGAGCCTGAGAATATCCTCTCTCTTTTCTGCCCAGGTCTCACTACCATACAGCATTACATTCCTAACACATGCTGCATACAAAGATCCCTTAGCACGGAGGGAGAGCCCTCTCAATGTCAGGAGAGGCAACAGCTCCCTGAACTTTTTCCAACTACTCCTCACTCTAGCTACAGAGCTACTCCAGCCCCACCCCCAACGCATAACATGTCTACCAAATAACAAAACTCTTCCACACACTCAAGAGACTCACCAGCAAGTTCATTCCTTTCACGATTGACAGTCTACACATAATAATAATCATCATCATCATCATCATCATCCGGACCTCCCTTCCCACCCTAGGGCAGGGTGAGGCGTGGCAACGTCCAGACACCCCAAATTTGTCCACTCAAATGGGCCACGCTTCCATTCACTCATCGTTCAAGCCCCCGGAATCCTGGCTCTATCTGATATGCCAAAAAATTTCACCACGTTCTGTAGCTGCCTCATTAAAAAGGGGTGCCAAATCCCTGATCATGCACTTCTCACAACATTCATCCAGCCAGCTTGATCTTTTGTCAGTTCCCTTGCCTCACCGACCTCCAAACCTCTTTTCCTCACAAACTCATCCACCATATCCCTCCACCGTCGCCTTGGCTTACCGCGGCTCCTCCTTCCTTCAAATTCGCTCAGATATGCCTTTTTCACCACTATTGTTATCCATTCTCTCCACATGACCATACCATCTCAGTACAGTACACTTTCTTCGATTCTGGTGTCCACAGACTTCCTCACTCCACATCCTTCACAAATCACATTATTTCGTATCCTATCCACTCTCTGTACTCCACATACATTCCTCAGCAGTCCCATCTCCACTGCTCTCACTCTTGACTTTTCATTTCATGCCACATCATAGTCTCACACCCATATGTTAAAGTTGGCACTAACACTCCCTCATGTAAGCCTCGTGCAACTTCAACACTCAAGCCTTTGTTTCTTATCACAGCCTTCATTGCACCAGCTACTTTCCTTCCTTGTGTCACTCTACTTTCCACTCCTTGCGCTCATTTTCATCTCTTTTCTATCACTGTACCCAGGTATTTGACCTCTCTCACCAATTCCAGTCTCTCTCCATTCACTGTAACATCACACTGGGAGTCACCTTCTCTCTCAATAACCATCACTTTACTCTTTTTTGCATTTACTCTCATGGCACGACGCTCACAGACACCAGCAAAACTCCGCGCTAGTCTACCAAGTTCTTGTCCGGTATTTGCAAGTAGTACTGCATCATCAGCATACAACAAATTTAAGATATTCCATCTATCACAATGCATTACCAACGCCATCCCCTTCTCCATTACTCGTGTTTTTACTTCTCTCATCACCCCATCAATATATATATTGAACAACCATGGGGACATCACACAACCTTGTTGCATGCCTACACCGATCGTGAACCATTCAATTAGATGCCCTTCAGCCTTTGCACTTGTCTCACTACCATAATAATAATAATAATAATAATAATGATAATAATGAAGATGATGATGATGATAATGATGATGATCATTATGATGATGATGATAATGATGATGGTGATGATGAAAATGGTGATGATGATGATGATGAAGATGATGGTGATGATGATAGTGCTGCTGCTGCTGCTGCTGATGATGATGATGATGATAATAATAATAATAATAATAAAAATTGATGATGATGATGATGATGTTAATAATGATGATGATGATAATGATGATGATGATGATGTTAATAATGATGATGATGATAATGATGATGATGATGATGATGGTGATGATGATGATGTTTTTTGTCGACAGAGGGACATACGGAACTGCAGGAAATCCACAGCAAGCCATGAAGAAAGCCAGGGGAAAAGCCAGCCAGTAAGCCGGTCAGCCATTACTTCCCGGAGCTAAAAGCTAAGTAATATTTCGCCTGTTAGATTTGACAGATAGATATATTCAGTAGATAGATGGATTGATGGATGGGTGGATGGACTGATGATAGATTGATAGACTGATAGATAGATGGATAAATAGATATATATTTGGAGGGATGGAGGGATGGGTGGATAGATAGATGGATGGATGGATAGATAGACAGACAAATGGATAGATGGACAGATAGATGGATGGATGATAGATTGATAGATAGATGGATAATAGATAGATTGATTGAGGGATAGGTGGATAGATAGATGGACAGATAAATAAATAGACAGATAGCTGGATGGATGGATAGATAGAGAGATAGATAGATAAAAAGGAAAATTCACACTGCCACATTTCACTCTAACACACATACGAAACTTCATACTCACACACACACACACACACACACACACACACACACACACACACACACACACACACACACACACACCAACTAAAAAATGCCTGCCTTACTTATTGACTGCGAGATTAACTAGGAGAGTGATGTGGGTGAGGTGGAGGAGGGGAGAGGGAGGGGGAGACCGAGAATGAGATGGAGGGGTGGAGTAGAGAGGCATATGAGAGAGAGGGGTGTTAGCTGGGGGAAAGGCAGTGAAATGGCCGGGGACAGGGCGACATGGAGGTGATTTGTTTGTGGCCACCCCTTACGGGATTAAGGCGTCTGACGAGAGAGAGAGAGAGAGAGAGACCAAAAGATCTGTGTGTATCAGAGTTCATAATTAGAATATCATTCACGTCTATCTATCTATTTATCTATCTCTAAACTTACATAAATCTACCAGACCAAAACAAATCTACTTTACTGACTACCCTACCCAACCCTACCCTGCACTACCCTACACTACCCTACAGTACTCCACCCTGCCCTACCCCAAGGTCTAGTGACGTCACGCGGCACCTGAGCCCACCACTCCAGTAGGGTTAAGATTTATGCCCCAGAGTGAAACGTCCAATAGATCGGGGTCTCATTTACTACGTCCAACCTAAGGGTGGGATAGGTAGAATAGGACTGACGAACAACAGCTTGCAAATTACATCCATTTTTCGTTACTACACACACACACACACACACACACGCACACACACACACTGCAATAGAGGAGGATGGAGTTGACACTGGAGATGGAAGAAGTTGGCACTGGCACTGGCATAGGAAGCTGTTGGCACTGGCACTGGCACAGGAAGAAGTTGGTACTGGCACTGGCACAGGAGGAAGTAGGCACTGTCACTGGCACAGGAATAGGTTGGCACTGGTAGAGCAGGAGGATGACACTGGTAGTGGAAGAGGTTGGAACTGGCACTGGCACAGGAAGATTTTGACACTGGCACTGGCACAGGAGGAGGTAGGCACTGGCACTGGCACAGGAATAGGTTGGCACTGGCACTGCCACAGGAAGAGGTTGGCACTGGTAGAGCAGGAGGATGACACTGGTAGTAGAAGAGGCTGGCACAGGAGGAAGAATGGGTTGGCAGTGTGGGAGGCAGTGGTTGCTGCTGTAGCTCAAGTAAGATACTGGAGGCGCCATCTACCAGGCTTAAAATCTGTGGCCCAGGAGGACGAGCCTGGCATTGAAAACACAAAAGTGCAAATATCTCGAAAACGGTGCATTTTAGAACAACACTGAGCGACGGCGACGGCCGTTTAATTAACTTACCCAATTTTTTACTGCTCTATCCCGTGAGCTGGGTCTCATCACGATACCTTCACAGGGAAGTGGGTAAAAATGGGTCACTTTTTTAAATATGGCATTTTAGAGAAAACCAAAAGAGGTATTTTGCCCGAAATGGAACGGGTAATAGATGTGGGTTTTATCTAAAAATGGTACCCAAGATTTTTCCTGTAAATACTGGGGTTCGATAGGTATAATAGGGAGGGGGGAAAAAATCTACGGGAGTTTCACTCCCCTGTTCAGACTCTTTCATCTGACAGCATTTCTTCATGGATTTTTACTAGAAAATCGACAAAGGAAATCTTGTGATAGAGGTATAGCCCCTGCAAGTATAGGAGCTGTTTGGTAGCCTAATTCTACCCATCCCACTGCAGGTTATACGTAGTATATCAGACCCAGATTTATTGGAGATTTCACTGTGGGAAAAATATCGATTTTTTTTTTCTTCAATATGCCTCTTCACCAAATAGACCTATTTACCTACAAGGGGTGTGCCTTTATCATAAAATTCCCTATTTCGGTTTTCGAGTTAAAATCCATAAAGAAACGAAGTTAGATGGAAGAAAATGTCTGAAAAGAGGTGTGAAACACCCTTAGACTTTCTTTCTCCTTTTTTTTCTCTCTCTATTATAACTATCGAACCCCAGTATTTACAGGGACAATCTTGGATACCATTTTCAGATAAAACCCAAATCTATTGTCCGTTTCACTTTGAGCTAAATATCTCATTTGGTCTCCTCTAAAATGCCACATTTAAAAAAGTGACCCATTTTTACCCATTTCCCTGTGAAGGTATCGTGATGAGACCCAGCTCACGGGATAGATCAGTAAATAATGGGGTAGTTGATAAAACTGCCGTCGCCGTCGCTCAGTTTTGCTCTAAAATGCACCGTTTTCGAGATATTTGCACTTTTGTGTTTTCAATGCCAGGCTCGTCCTCCTGGGCCACAGATTTTAAGCCTGGTAGATGGCGCCTCCAGTATCTTACTTGCACTACAGCAGCATAGCACTGAGAACACAAAAGTGCAAAAATCTCGAAGACGGTGCATTTTAGAGCAAAACTGAGCGACGTAGGTGTTCAGTGATCAACCTGAAACATTTTTTACTGCTCTATCCCGTGAGCTGGGTCTCATCACGATACCTTCAAAGGGAAATGGGTAAAAATAGGTCACTTTTTTTATATGTGATATTTTAGAGGAAACCAAACGATGTATTTTGTCCAAAATGAAACGGGAAATAGATGTGGGTTTTATCTTAAAATTGTATCCAAGATTTTTCCTGTAAAAACTAGGATTCGATGGGTATAATAGGGAGACATAAAAAAAATAAATAAATAAAAAATAAATAAAAGTCTACGGGTGTTTCACACCTCTCTTCAGACATTTTCTTCCATCTGACCTCTTTTCGTTATGGATTTTAACTCGAAAACAGAAATAGGAAAATTTGTGAGTAAGGCATACCCCTTGTAGGTAAATAGGTAAGCAGGTCTCTGGCTGAGTGTTGTTTGTGCTTTGCAATAGCGAGACAATGAGAAATAATTACTAGCAAACAAATGACAGACAGACGCAAGGCAAAGAGACAGGAAAGGGGAGATGAAGCGTGGCGTTATTTCGAGTGAAGTTGACTTCAAAGCACATCACATTATATTTGTGCCGCAACTTTAATAGAATGTCTTCTTATGTATAACCAGGATCCTTTGACGAGTAGTGGGCTAACACACACACACACACACACACACACACACACACACACACACACACACACACACACACACACACACTCACAAAACCACTTATAAACAGAACAGACGAAATTTTGAGTGTGACTTTCATAGTCATGGAAATCTCCAAGAATGAATAGCCAGTATCAACCTAGGTTAGGCCACTTTAGGCAGGGTTTGGTTGGACTGGGTCATTTTTGGTTGGGTTGGGTTCAGGTGGATTAGGTATAGGCAGATTAGGTTAGACTGGGATAGAATAAGTTTGTTTAGATATGTTTTGGTTGGGTTGTATTAGGTTAGGCTGGGTTAGGTTGGTTTGGATTAGGCCATTTTAGGCTTCGCTGGGTGGGGTTAGGATAGGTATGTTCAGGTATGTGAGACTGGGTGAGATTAGGTCGCTTTAGATAGGGTTTGGCTGCGTTTGATTAGGTTTGGGCGTCAGGTTGAGTTGGAATAATTTAAGTTAGGTATGGGGAGGTTAGGTGAGATTATGTGGTTATATATAGTTAGACTGGGCTAGGTAACACACACACACACACACACACACACACACACACACAAACACACATACACATACACACACACACACACACACACACACACACACACACACACCAACTATAAATGCCTACCTTACTTAATGAATGCGAGATTAACTAGGAGAGTGATGTGGGTGAGGTTGAGGAGGGGAGAGGTAGGGGGAGACCGAGGATGAGATGGAGGGGTAAAGTAGAGAGGCATAATGGGAGAGAGAGGTGTAAGCTGGGAGAAGGAAATGAAATGGCCGGGGACAGGGAGACATGAAGGTCATTTGTTTGTGGCCACCCCTTACGGGATTAAGGCGTCTGACGAGAGAGAGAGAGAGAGAGAGAGAGAGAGAGAGAGAGAGAGAGAGAGAGAGAGAGAGAGAGAGAGAGAGAGAGAGAGAGAGAGAGAGAGAGAGAGAGAGAGAGAGAGAGAGAGAGAGAGAGAGAGACGCCAAAAGACCTGAGTGTATCATAGTTCATAATTATAATATCATTCACGTCTACCTATCTATTTATCTATCTGTAAACTTACCTAAATCTTCAACACCAAAACTAATCTACTTTTACTGACTACCCTACCCTACCCTACCGTGCACTACCGTACACTACCCTACAGTACTCCACCCTGCCCTACCCCAAGGTCTAGTGACGTCACGCGGCACCTGAGCCCACCGCACTAAGGTTAAGATTTATGCCCCAGAGTGAAACGTCCAATAGATCGGGGTCTCATTTACTACGTGCAACCTGGGGTTGGGATACGTAGAATAGTACTGACGAACAACAGCTTGCAAACTACATCCATTTTTCGTTACCCCCCCCCCCACACACACACAGACTCCAATGGAGAAGGATGGAGGTGACACTGGAGAGGGAAGAAGTTGGCACTGACACTGACAAAGGAAGAGGTTGGCAGTGGCACTGGCACAGGAAGGGGTTGGCACTGGTAAAGCAGGAGGATGACACTGGTAGAGGATGAGGTTGACACTGGCATTGGCACAGAAAGAGGTTGGCACTGGCACTGGCACAGGAATAGGTTGGCACTGGCACTGCCACAGGAAGAGCTTGGCACTGGTGGAGCTGAAGGATGAATTGATAGGGGAAGAGGTTGGCACAGGAGGAAGAATGGGTTGGCAGTGTGGGAGGCAGTGGTTGCTGCTGTAGCTCAAGTAAGATACTGGAGGCGCCATCTACCAGGCTTAAAATCTGTGGCCCAGGAGGACGAGCCTGGCATTGAAAACACAAAAGTGCAAATATCTCGAAAACTGTACATTTTAGAACAACACTGAGCGACGGCGACGGTCGTTTATTCAGTCTATCCCATTTTTTACTGCTCTATCCCGTGAGCTGGGTCTCATCACGATACCTTCACAGGGAAATGGGTAAAAATGGGTCACTTTATTAAACGTGGTATTTTAGAGAAAACCATGCTGGGTATTTTGCCCAAAATGAAATGAGTAATAGATGTGGGTTTGATCTAAAAACGGTATCCAAGATTTTTCCTGTAAATACTAGGGTTCGATAGGTATAATATGTAGGGGGGGGGGAAATCTACGGCAGTTTCACTCCTCTGTTCAGACACTTTCTTCCATCTGACGGCGTTTCTTCATGGATTTTGACAAGAAAATCGACATAGGAAATCTTGTGATTGAGGTATATCCCTTGTAAGTGTAAGTACAGGAGTTGTTTGTTAGCCCAATTCTACCCGTCCCACTCCGGGTTATACGTAGTAAATCAGACCAAGATTTATTGGAGGTTTCACTGTGAGACAAAAATCTCCCTTCATTTTCTTTAAAATTCCTTTTCACAAAATAGACCCATTTACCTATTTACGTACAAGGAATGTGCCTTAATCACAAAATTTCCTTTTTCTGTTTTCGTGTTAAAATCCATAAAGAAACGAGGTTATATGGAAGAAAATGTCTGAAAAAAGGTGTGAAACACCCTTAGACTTTCTTCTTATATTTTTTTCTCCCTATTATAACTATCGAACCCCAGTATTTACAGGGACAATCTTGGATACCATTTTCAGATAAAACCCACATCTATTATCCGTTTCACTTTGAGCTAAATATCTCATTTGGTCTCCTCTAAAATGCCACATTTAAAAAAGTGACCCATTTTTACATATTTCCCTGTGAAGGTATCGTGATTTTTTTTTTTTTTTTATGCGAGGAAGAAGGAACCAAAGGCCATGAGCCCGCAGTAACAGTTCCCTCCAAGAGAAAAACAAAACACAACAGAGAGCCAAATTCAAGATCCGATCATTTGGAGATGCCTGGACACACTGCGCTTGAAAGACTGGAGATCATAGGCAGCAGGAAATACAGATAGAGGGAGACAGTTCCAGAGCTGACCTGTTGCATAAATGAAAGACTGGGAGTAACAGTTAACTCTTGCATTAGAGAGTTGGACAGAAAAGGGATGAGAGTTTGCTGCCAGACGGGTGCTACGCGCCCGTCGTGTAGGTGGAGGAATGCAAGCAGACAGTTCAGAGGAGCAATGACCATTAAAGTAGCGATAGAAAAGAGATAAAGATGCAACAGTGCGGCGAAGAGACAGAGGTTGAAGGGAGTCAGTAAGACGAGGAGAGTTAATGAGACGAAAAGCCTTTGACTCCACCCTGTTGAGAAGAGCTGTATGTGGGGAGCCTCCCCACACATGAGAGTTGTACTCCACACAGGGGCGGGTAAAACCCCTGTATAGAGTCAACAATTGTGCAGGGGTAAAGAAAGAGCTGAGACGGCTTAGCACACCCAATCTCTTGGAAGCAGATTTTACAAGAGATGTAATATGATCTTTCCAAGATAAGTCCCGAGTAAATGAAACCCCAAGCATGTTCAAGGATGATGCAGGATTAAGCTGAATATTATTAAACATTAATGGGTATACCTGTGGAAGATTATTTCGGGTTGATAGTTGTAAGAACTGAGTCTTAGATGCATTAAAGACAACCATATTATTTTTACCCCAGTCAGAGATACGAGCCAAGTCAGACATTAGGTGTGCCATAGCCTCATCCCTTGTTTCTTGAAGTAACTGTTGAGATGGGCGTTGCGGGAACCGAATGGAAAGGTGAAGGGTGGAGTCATCAGCGTATGAGTGGATAGGGTTAGATGTACAGCTTAGAAGATCATTGATGAATAAAAGGAAGAGAGTTGGTGATAGGACAGAGCCCTGAGGAACACCACTGTTGATAGATCTAGGAGAAGAACGGTGGCCGTCTACAACAGCGGCTATAGAACGACCAGAAAGGAAGCTAGCGATGAAGGCACAGATAGAAGGATAGAAACCGTAGGAGGGCAGTTTGGAAATTAAAGATTTATGCCAGACTTGATTGAAAGCCTTTGAGATGTCAAGCGCAATGGCAAAGCTTTCGCCAAAGTTCCGAAAGGAGGATGACCAGGAGTCTGAAAGGTAGGTGAGAAGATCGCCAGTGGAGCGTCCCTGACGGAACCCATACTGACGATCGGAAAGAAGGTTGTGATAGGAAAGATGCCTTAAAATTTTTCTATTAAGAATTGACTCGAAAACTTTTGAAACACAGGACGTTAAAGCAATTGGACGATAGTTGGAGGGTTGGGAGTGGTCACCCTTCTTTGGGACTGGCTGAATGAGAGCAAACTTCCAGCAAGAAGGAAAGGTACAAGTTGACAGACAAAGGCGAAAGAGTTTGCCTAGGCAGGGTGTAAGCACAGAAGCACAGTTCTTGAGAACAACAGGAGGGACCCCATCAGGCCCATATGCCTTGTTAGTACTGAGGCCAGAGATGGCAGAAAATACATCAACTGAAGAAATTTTAATGTCAGCCATGAGGAAGTCAGAGGGGGGAAGTGATGGAGGAACAACACCGGAATCGTCTAAGGTGGAATTGGAGGAGAAAGTCTGTGCGAAGAGATCTGCTTTATCAGTAGAAGAAATAGCTACAGAACCATCAGAGTAGAAAAGAGGAGGGAAGGATGATGAGGTAAAGTTGTTAGAAAGATTTTTGGCAAGGTGCCAGAAGGAGCGGGAAGAATTCGAGTTGGCGAGTTGAGAGCATTTAGTATGGATGAAATTATTTTTAGTAGAGCGAAGAACAGACTTAGCACGATTCCGGGCAGAAACGTAAAGATGATGTGATTCAGGGGTGGGTTGGCTCCGGTACCTTTTGTAGGCCTTCTCCTTGTTGCGGACAGCATTAGAACAAGCGTGATTAAACCAAGGCTTTCTTGCATTAGTCAAAGGATATGAGAAAGGAATGTATGCTTCCATGCCCGAGAGAATAACCTCCGTAATGCGCAAGGCACACTCAGATGGCTCACGGCCATGGAAGCAATAATCATTCCAGGGAAAATCAAAGAAGTACTGCCTGAGGGCCTCCCAGTCTGCGGCTCCAAAATGCCACAGACGACGTTTCCCTGGAGGGTCCACAGGCCGTACCGGAGTGATAGGACAGGTTAAGGTAATAAGGTTGTGATCGGAGGAGCCCAACGGAGAGAAAAGATTAACAGAGTAAGCAGAAGGATTAGTTGTGAGGAAGAGGTCAAGTATGTTGGAGCTCTCTCCAAGGCGGTCAGGGATACGGGTAGGGTGCTGTACAAGCTGCTCTAGGTCATTAAGGATAGAAAAGATGTAGGCTTGTTCACCAGGTGGATCCGTGAAAGGAGAGGAGAGCCAAAGGTGGTGGTGAACAATGAAATCTCCAAGAATGGAGATTTCAGAGAAAGGAGAAATGGACAGAATGTGTTCCATCATGGAAGTAAGATAGTCGAAGAATTTTTGATAGTCAGTAGAATTAGGGGATAAGTAAACAGCACAGATATATTTAGTCAGAGAATGACAGGAAAGCCGAAGCCAGAGTGTGGAGAATACAGAAGAGTCAAGTTCAGGAACACGAGAGCAAGATAGGTCGTTGCGTATATATACACAACAGCCACCTTTGGCTTTGAAATGAGTATAGAGAAAGTAGGAGGATACAGAAAAGGGTTTGCTGTCGGTTGCCTCAGACAGCTGAGTCCCCGTTAGAAAAAGAAGGTGAGGTTTAGAGGAGGAGAGGTGGTGTTCGACAGAGCGAAAGTTAGATGAAAGGCCGCGAATGTTGCAGAAATGAAGAAGAAGAGAGTCAGACAGTGGTCCCAGGCACCTCGAGTCGTCACCGGGAGAGGAGCAGATGGCGGGGGCATTTATGGTCCCCCCCCCCTGGGGACTCCGAGGCTTGATTAATCGACGCCATTTTGGTAGTTTTGAATAGGAAGTGTAGTGTGTACTGTGCATGTAGTTTGGTGAAGATAGTTAGAGAAATTTGTACTGGAGAGCATGCTGGCCTACTCTCTGTGTAACTGAGACACTGAAAAAGTTCAGCAAAGGGGGATGGTCAGGAACTAGTCCTGAGGGCTGATGAAACGGGAGCTCCAGCACTCCCTGTCATCATCTTTCCATCCACCTCGGGAGTACTGCCCTGCTCGACTGGTGCTACAGACCTAGCTCACGGGATAGAGCAGTAAAAAATGGGGCAGGTTGATTAAACGGCCGTCCCCGTCGCTCAGTTTTGCTCAAAAATGCACCGTTATCGAGATATTTGCACTTTTGTGTTTTCAATGCCAGGCTTCTCCTCCTGGGCCACAGATTTTAAGCCTGGTAGATGGCGCCTCCAGTATCTTGCACTACAGCGGCATAGCACTGAGAACACAAAAGTGCACTTATCCCGAAAACGGTGAATTTTAGAGCAAAACTGAGCGACGGGGAGAGTTTTTAAAACACTGCAGCCCATTTTTCACCTCTCCATCCCGTGAGCTGGGTCTCATCACGATACCTCCAAAGGGAAATGGGTAAAAATGGGTTAATTTTTATATGCGACATTTTAGAGGAAACCAAACGAGGTATTTTGTCCAAAATGAAACGGGTAATAGATGTGGGTTTTATCTAAAAACGGTATCCAAGATTTTACTGTAAATACTTGGGTTCGATAGGTATAATAGGGAGAAAAAAAGTGAGAAATAAAGTATACAGGTGTTTCACACCTCTTTTTAGACGTTTTCTTCCATCTGACCTCGTTTCTTTATGGATTTTAACTCGAAAACCGAAATAGGAATTTTTGTGATTAAGGCACACCCCTTGTAGGTAAATAGGTAAGCAGGTCTCTGGTTGAGAGTTGTTTGTGCTTTGTAATAGCGAGACAAGGAGAAAGAAAGACAAACAGACATATGACAGACAGACGCAAGGCAAGGAGACAGGAAAGGGGAGATGAAGCGTGGCGTTGTTTTGAGTGAAGTTGACTTCAAAGCACATCACATTATATTTGTGCCGTAACTTTAATAGCATGTCTTCTTATGTATAACCAAGGTCTTTTGACGAGTAGTGAGCTAACACACACACACACACACACACACACACACACACACACACACACACACACACATATCCACACACAGACTGCAACCACAACAAACCATACACCCCCAATATCCCAACCCGTGGACACACACAACACATCCACCCACCCACCGACACACACACACACACACACACACACACACACACACACACACACTTACAAAATCACTTATAAACAGAACAGGCGAAACTCTGGGTGTGACTTTCACAGGCATGGAAATCTTAATGAATGAATAGTCAGTATCAACATAGGTTAGGTCACTTTAGACAGGGTTTGGTTGGACTGGGTCATTTATGGTCGGATTGGGTTCAGTTAGATTAGGAAAAGACGGATTAGGTTAGACTGGGTTAGAATAGGTCGGTTTAGATATGTTTGGGATGGGTTGTATTCGGTTAGGTTAGGCTGGGTTAGGTTGGGTTGGATATGGTCATTTTAGACTTGGGCTGGGTTGGGTTAGGTTAGGTATGTTCAGGTTAAGTGAGAATGGGTGAGATTAGGTCGCTTTAGATAGAGTTAGGCTGCGTTTGGTTACGGTTGGGGGTCCGGTTGGGTTGGCATAGTCTGGGATAGGTCTGATAAATTACCAATATGCCGGGAATCGAACCAGGGACTCTCAGGTGAGAGCCAGGCAGCATACCACTACGGGGCGGAGGGACGTTGGTTACAAGATTGTGACAACGTGAGTTAACTTTTACCTGGTCGTGGTGTAGTGGTATGCTGCCTGGCTCTCACCTGAGAGTCTCTGGGATAGGTATTGGGTGGTTAGATGAGATTGTGAGGTTATATATAGTTAGACTGGAGTAGGTGACACACACACACACACACACAGTGCAACCACACGAAACCAAACACCCCCTATCTCCCCCCCACACACACACAACACATCCACCAACCCACCTGCACACAAACACACATACCCACCCACCCACCCACATACACACTCACCCACCCACTCACACACACACACACACACACACACACACACACACACACACACACACACACACACACACACACACACACACACACACACACACACACAACCACTTAGGCCTATAAACAGGACAGGCGAAACTTTGAGTGTGACTTTCATAGGCATGGAAATCTTAAAGAATGAATATCCAATATCAACCTAGGTTAGGTCACTATAGGCAGGATTTGGTTGGACTGGGTCATTTTTGGTTGGGTTCTGTTCTGGTGGATTAGGGATAGACAGATTAGCCTAGACTGGGATAGAATAGGTTTGTTTAGATATGTTTTGGTTGCGTTGTATTTGTTTTGGTTAGGCTGGGTTAGGTGGGCTTGGATTAGGTCATTTTAGGCTTGGCTGGGTGGGATTAGATTAGGTATGTTCAGGTTAAGTTAGACTGGGTGAGATTAGGTCGCTTTAGATAGGGTTTGGCTGCTTTTGATTAGGTTTGGTGGTAAGGTTGAGTTGGAATAATTTAGGTTAGGTATGGGGAGGTTAGGTGAGAATATGTGAGGTTATATATAGTTAGACTAGGCTGGGTGACACACACACACACACACACACACACACACACACACACACACACACACACACAACTAACGGAAGTTAATGGTGGGGAAATGTATGTAACTGTGGTGGTGTGGGGAGGTTGCCATGGTAACACACTGACCGCGCACACACACACACACACACACACACACACACACACACACACACACACACACACACAAAGACTTCCTTAAAGATATATTTTTAGATATAGCTGGTTAATATCGTTGTGCGTTATTTTATGTGGACCATGGCAAGGTCTGAAGGATTTTTACGGTCCAGTAGTAGCGTAAGGTGTAATAAGCATAATAAATCGCTAAGGTAGAGGAGCTAGGGAGTTGTAGAATGAGTTTACATCTGTAATTTTTATCAGAATGTTCCGTTAACCTGTATGTGCAGTTTATGAGACTTAACATGGCTGAGATCTTCATTTTGTTGCTTATTTCCCAGAGCTGATTTGAGGCTGAAGAAGGCAATACCACGGCTCTTCATCCCTCGCACAACACTTTCTCGTGAGTACAATAGCACTTTTTCGTGACTAGCATCATATTTTAATGTCAGGCTCCTGTTACAGCCCAATATTCAAGATGGAGAGATAGCAATTTTAGGCCAAGTTAAAGTGAATTTCTGTATCCATTCCATATCACCTTTTCGTGATTATACCGTTCTTTCTCTAACACGGGCCAGATTTCCATCCTTGTTTAGGTAATTTTACTCATTTCACGTAGCCCAGTGCCAAGAAATGACAATGGTATGGCTCTACATCCTTTACATAGCACTTTTTCGTGACTAGCATCATATTTTGGTGTTCATCTATTGTTACAACGTAGCATTTAAGATGAAGAGATGGTAATTTTAGGTCCATTTAGGGAAAAGAGAGTATTGTTCTATATTCTAGTGTTAATGTATCGTTACAGCTCAGCATTTAAGGTGAGGAGATGGCAATATTAGGCAAAATGAAAGTGAATAGAGTATGTTAAATATCTAAGTATAATTTCTGACTTTGTTTGCTACGGTCCCTGATGCTTCCTCTTCGACGGTTTTCTCTTATGCACTCAGGCTCCTATGGCCCAAGCCCAGCTGAATAAAATCGTCTGGAGTCTAATAAAAAAAAAATCTAGAGTTGTCACGATCATTGGAGGGTTAATATTTTCAGCATTAACGCTCTTAGACACTTATAAATAGCTCACAGGTGCATAATAGTCTCTTGAATTAGCTAGAATAAAATACTAGAGTTACCCTGAAGATGGGAGGGTCTCAGTGCCCTCTACTGGATGTAAAAGTAGTTGGGTAAAGTTTCACACAAGTTTCTGGGCTGGACAAGCATAGCATTCCATTGGTCAGTCAGTTGCCGTCTGTCGATAAGGGGGTGAAGGCTGCGTCGGCTCCGTCTCCTGATGTAAGTGTTAAATTTTACTGTTTTGGGGTTAAATATCGCTGTTTTTGCCATTAAGATGATTCAGATAGGACACAGAGGTATCTTGCTACCAACCAGGAAGTATCATAGGTCAAATAGATTCAACAGATGAGGGCAATAGACGTCGTTTTGCTGGTTAGGGAATGGCGTGTAGGCTTCTTCTCTTGCTGCAAGTGTTGGATTTTGCTGTTTTTGCCATGAAGGTGACTAAATTAGGACACAAGGATATCTTACGGTCAGCCAGGAAGGGTTGTATGCCAAAGAAATTGTAGAAAATAAGGGAAATGGATGTAATTTTAACAGTTGTGTTTTGTCACCTATACCTATAGCGCTAGTTATCTAGTCAGACGCCTTAATCCTGTAAGGGGTGGCCACAAACAAATCGTCTCCATGTCGCCCTGTACACTGCCATTTCGTTGCCCTTCCCCCACCCTCTCTCTCGTATACCTCTCTACTCCATCCCTCCATCCCATCCCCTTCACTATACTCATTTTACACTTGCATGGCCTAAAATTGCAATCTCTTCATCTCGAATGCTTAGTTGGAACAATGGAATATTATGCTAGTCACGAAAAAGTGCTGTATCAAAGACGCAACTGCGACACGTGAAAAGGTGCAAAAAGACGAAAACTTGGGCCAAGTTAAGGTGGAAGGACTAGAGTACAGAATCCTCCTTGATAACATAAAAGTTTCCGGATTAAAAAGAACTAGAAAAAATCATCATCATCATCACAATCACCACAACCACCACCATCACCATCGTAGTCACCATCATCATTAAATTTTTTCATACTTTCACTCTTACAAACATGCATACAGTTTGAGTTAAACACTGGTATACGAACACAGTAAATACGCGCACAAGTACGCACACGCTGAGAACGCACACACTAAACACACACGCACTAAAAACGCACACACTGTACACGCACTCAATAAACACGCACTCAATAAACACGCACACACTGAACACGTACACATTGAACACGTACACACTGAACACGCACACACTGAACATGCAAATTTGACTAAGTACACACTGAGCACGTACACACTGATGCACGCACACACCGATGCACGCACACGCTGCGGCATGTGGTCAGGTGCAAACTGAGTCTCATGTAGTACAACATTGTACACTCACACAGCACATTAGGACACAATATGACTTTACCACGATTGATGACTAGTTTTCCGGTCGTTTTACACCCGAAGTAGAATGTAAAATAATTCATGACATTTTATCTGAATATGACTTGTAATAATTATAATGTAGGAGTATATTACTTAAGTACTGAATATGAATAGCCAAACATATTGAGTATAAGACTATTATCATGATTTTATGTGCATAAATAAGGGATAATTGTGTACACATAAGAATAGAAGAAGCCGAATGCTAGTGATACTTATATTTATGATTATCTTAGAATATGATACTTATATTGGACTGCAGTTTTTTTGTAAGAAAATTACTTATTTTATACTTTGTTCAAATGATTTTGTATACTATATGATTTTTGTAAAACAAACTCTGTAATTGCTGTGGTCAATAAACTATCTATCTATCTATCTATCTATCTATCTATCTATCTATCTACGCACTATATACGCGCACACGGAGCAGGCACACACTAATGCACGCACGTATTCATTCACGCAAACACTGATACAAGCACTGATCTGAGAACGCATGCACATTAATATACGCACACACTGATACACACAGGCACTGATACACGCACATAGCTACACGCACAAAATGATGCACACGCACACAGGTTCACGCACATACTGATACACACACACACACACACACACACACACACACACACACACACACACACACACACACACACACACACACACACACACACACACACGAACACGAACACGCACGAACACGCACGAACACGCACGAACACGCACGAACACACACACACACACACACACACACACACACACACACACACACACACACACACACACACACACACACACACGCACGAACACTCACGAACACGCACGAACACTCACGCACACGCACGCACACTCACTCACACACACACACACACACACACACACACACACGTGGTGGGTCATTTTTAGGTGACGTGTCGGAGTGCGGGGATAGAGAGACAGAAAATACATACATACATATACATACATTTTATATATATATATATATATATATATATATATATATATATATATATATATATATATATATATATATATACACACACACACACACACACACACACACACACACACACAGATGGGGGGCGGGGTGAGGGGCATGAGGTAAGTCAGGCATTGTAGGAGGAGGGTAGATTGTTGTTGTTCGTGTTCTTCCTCCAAATTCCCATATTCGTCAACGCGATAGGATGGCCGGGGATACTGTAGAGATGGAAGGCACAAGTAACAGAAGATATATTATATAAAATGGTGATCCCTTAACCTCACCTGTATGGAATCGTTCGTATCGTATATTCTTTAAAAGATCTAACATGCTTGCATGCGTCGTCGGCCTTGGTCACCTAATGGCGGCTCGCCACACTGCACGATCTTTTGCAGCCTCCCTATTCACTCCCTTATCCCTGAGGTCACATACTATGACCTTGTCCCAGGCCTTTTCAGGTCTGCCTCTTGCAACCCTACTGTACCTCCGACGTTCACACCTCTCTCTCCTCACCCTATTGTCATCCTCCATCCTCTCCACATGTCCAAACCATCTCAATCTACCTCTCTTCATCACAACACCAATACACTTCTGTCCCATCCTTCCTCTTAACTTGCCAATAGTAAACCTAGCCCCCCCTCCACACACACACACTCCCAGGCCTCGCATTGAAGGAGGCACATCACATCCATCTAATAATTGTTATTTCTGAACGAAATATGTTGACTACGGTTAGGTAAAGCTTCTTTAATTCCCCTGAACCAGAGTGACGTGATTCTTATTGTATTCTTATTGTTATCAAACGATTTTATTTAGCTTAGGAACAGACTCTCGTACTAAAGATTTTCTTAGTACTGCATCTGATTCCTCCAGTTTGAAAAGTCTACTCTAAGGTGAATAAAATCATCAGGCTATTGCAAGAATATAATGAACGACGGTTCCTGGCTGAATAGGTTAGCACTAACATGATCATTTGCCCCAACATTATCCGATTTATTCACCTTCTCTATAACTGAAATTTGTTAGTCATGGTCGGTGACAAGATGGGGCTTTGACCATAATGGCTTTCAGGTTGGCTTTCATGACTGTACCGTTCACATATTTGCATAAAGATTGTGATTTACACCCTTGATCAGGGCATGCGTTCTGACGTCGTGCGTTGTGTGAACTTCGGGGGGAGGGGGGTGAAGATTGTCTGTACCCCCTCCCCCCCAACAAATTAGTTAAAAGAAATAATGCGTGCACTTTATTGAATGACGTGGATGTGGACGTATTATAGCCACATATTTACACGGTACAGCAATTCCAGTATGACACGAGCTGTTGACAATGCTGGTGCTCTTGGGTCTAAAGAAGCTATTTTTTCGGTGACAATCCCTGCTAAGAAATGAGTTCATTATTCACACATCCGTCCGGCAAGGGAGGTACAATAATCTTGGTTAACAGCTGGTTATTTCAAATGTGCCCTGAGATTTATGAAAAGTCCTAAACACTCCTTGCTAATTAAACAGCCAATGGAAAATATGTTAAATACCGTTATTAAATTTGCCAACATTTACAAAAAACCACAGTGATATATTTCAAGAAGTGGATTTTTGTGTTTTGGCGTAGTAGCAGTGGCTAATAGTACACACCATCTCTAAACTACCGCCTCTATGCTCGCTACTCCAGTCCCCCATCCCTACCCTCTCCCCTCTTCCCTCTAGCCCTCACCTCTTCCCTACCCCTTCACCTCTTCCCCCTACCACCTCGCCTTCTTCCCTATCCCTTCACCTCTTCCCTACCCCCTCACCTCTTCCCTACCCCCTCACCCCTTCCTTCTACCCCCTCCTCTCTTCCCTCTACCCCCTCCTCTCTTCCCTCTACCCCCTCCTCTCTTCCCTCTACCCCCTCCTCTCTTCCCTCTACCCCCTCCTCTCTTCCCTCTACCCCCTCCCCTCTTTTCTCTACCCCCTCCCCTCTTCCCTCTACCCCCTCCCCTCTTCCCTCTACCCCTCCCCTCTTCCCTCCACCCCCTCCCCTTTTCCCTACCCCCTCACCTCTTCCCTACCCCCTCACCTCTTCCCTACCCCCTCACCTCTTCCCTACTCCCTCACCTCTTCTTTACTCCCTCACCCCTTCCCTCTACCCCCTCCCCTCTTCCCAATACCCCCTCCCCTCTTCCCTATACCCTCTCCCCTCTTCCCTACCCCTTCTCCTCTTCCCTACCCCCTCACCTCTTCCCTCCACCATTTCCCCCCTCCCCTACCCCCTCACCTCTTCCCTACCCCCTCATCTCTTCCCTCTACCCCCCTCCCCTCCTCCCTCTATCCCCCTCCTCTCTTCCCTACCCCCTAACCTTTTCCCTACCCCTCACCTTTTCCCTACCCCCTCACGTCTTCCTTATACCCACCCTCCCATCTCCCTGCTACCAGTCAAACCTCCCCTACCCTCACACCTCTGCTCTCCACCTCTCAGGTTGAATTTTTCTATTGACACGAAGAAACAAGAAGATTTTTGCACGACCAAGCAGGCAGAGGATAATTACACGGCCAAGCAAGCAGAGGATATTTACACCGACACGACAGGAGTGGGAAATAATAGCTTTCTTCACAAGTAAAAGGTATTTGAACCATTTAAAAAAAAATTTGAAATCTGAAATATTTTTCTCTGAGTTTTTTTCACATCGTACACTTAGTCATGCATTTTGTTTATTGTTAAAAGATGTTTGAGTGATTTTCACACACACACACACACACACACACACACACACACACACACACACACACACACACACACCGCTCGCTGGTGCAGTGGTAACGCTCTCGCTTGCCAACTGGTGGACGGGAGTTCGCGCCTTGCTCAGGTTGCGAAAAAGTTTCACTGACGAAGTGGGAGTTCCCCTTGAGCAAGGGGACGGGTGTGTGCGTGTGTGGAGGTCACAGCCTTGCCCTTAGATCGGACAATATGAGCTCCCAGCTCCCTTCCGGGAGGGTAAAAGCTGACGATCACGACCATCAAGTGATCCTGACCGACCCGACCCGGTGTGTGTAATTACACACACACACACACACACACACACACACGCACACACACGCACGCACACACACACACACACACGCACGCACACACACGCACGCACGCACACACACACACACACACACAAGCACACACACGCACGCACACACACACACACACACACACACGCACACACACACACACACACGCACACACACACACACACACACGCACACACACACACACACACACGCACACGCACGCAAACGCACACGCACGCAAACGCACACGCACACGCGCACGCGCACACGCACAAACACACGCACACGCACACGAGCGCGCGCACACGCACACCTCTCTCTCTCTCTCTCTCTCTCTCTCTTTCTCTTTCTCTCTCTCCCACACACGCAGATAAATTTTGCACGAGAGCACTGATAGCTGTGTGGTGGTTGTGATGGTGGTGAGTCAGCGATTTTGGTGGTGGTGATGTGTGGTTGTGATGGTGGTGGTGGTGGCGGTGTGGCTATGGTGGTGGTACAGTATGGCTGTGAAGAACCTAAAGGAAGGAAGAATGTGTTGAATGGGAAGGAACTGGATGACAAGTTGGGGTTAAAAAACATTGACGTAAGTTTGCAATATAATGTTGATGTTATGGAAAATAAATCTCTCAGGGAAATGTGCGACGAAGCTTCCTATGCCACCCAGAATACGGGACATAGGCTCAACAGTAGCATATAGTGCGTACTTTGGCCTAATTGATATTTGCTCCACAGAAAACGATGGAAACGCCGGAGGACGAGATGTCAACCCTGGCCAGCGAGATGGTAACTGCAGGCGAGGGGGAAGGCGAAGCTGCAGCCCCAGAAGACGACATGGCAACCTCAGATGACATGGCAACCTCAGAAGAAGGGATGGCAACTACGGAAGAAATGGCAGCTGTATACGACGAGATGGCCGCCCGATGGCAAGCCCTGCAGAGGAACTGGTGCAGCTTGTGTTGTAGCTTGTATTGATAGGTGATGTGGTAGGGAGGGTAGCAGCAGCTGTGGCGGCACCTGTATAGCGTTACTCTGGTAGGCATTCCATTCCGTAGGCACCTTTGATGTTCCTGTATTTCCCCAGGCGATGCAGAGACGGCTGCGAGGGAAAGACAAGACGGCCGAGAGACCAGGGGAGACCGGAGAGCCTGCAGCTTGATCGGAGCGCCGGACAGGACAGGTGACAGGTTGTATTTTTCTTCGTATTTTCCTTTAGGGTGTGATTGTGTGTGCGTGCTTTTTTTTTTTTTTTTTTTTTTTTTTTTGCGTGTGTTTAGTTCCCAGCATACTAGGCTGGGTGTGGCAGGTAGGTGGGTTTGGGGAGGGAGGTGGGGTGGGGGGAGGCGGGAAAGGGGGAACTTCTTCCACTTCCATCTTCCTCTCCGTCTGTCCTGTCTGCCTGTCCTCAGCGCAGCCGAATGTGCTGGGATGGTGTGTCTGTCTGTTAGTGTCTGTCTGCTTTAGTGCTTCTTTCTCTTCCCCACCTTTACTTTTTTATGCGCTTTTTCTTTTTCTGTCGTTCTAGAGTGAGCGTGATGGAGAGAGGGTAGAGGGGCGAGTAGGAGCGAGGGAGCGAGTTGGAGATAGACATAGGACCTACTACATAATATTAATTGCTAAAGGTATCTTGCCCGTATTTAACTGATATACTTTGATAATACTTGAAACATTTGCTCTAGTCCAATACTTTTGTGATATACTTTGAGATACTTTGATATCTAAAATCTTCTGCCAGGGTAACCTAACAGCTGCTGCCGTTGCTACTTGTATACTTTGTAAATGTATTGTAATTGTAAACTCTTGTAAAACACTACAAATAATAAAAGAATCAGCTGTATATCAACTTTACTTTGCCCTTTATGGTATTACAAACGACTAAAATACAATATCAGAGAAAAAGTAAAGTATGCAAAGAAAGCATACAGTGATATACTCTAGTTCCCAAAGACATGGAACAGAGTACACAGTAGACTCCAGCACAAGTGACCTTGCTGGTATAAACTCTTGGGTATAAAAACCCACAATTCAACTTTGACTTGATACCAGTTCCACGATCTTGAAAAATCCTAAGTCCAAAAAGAAGTCCAATATGGACTTAGGATTTTTTCGAGCGACTGGATCTGGTATAAGTCTTAAGGGCACCAAAACCCTTACTTCGGACTTAGACTTTATACCCAGCAGAGAAGTGGGTATAAAGTCTAGGGATATAAAACCTCAACTTCAACTTAGAAAGTGACCATAAGGGGGGAGGGGGGTACAATACCTACTTTACCTTAAAAACTCTACGGATGTAAAAACCCCTGTTTAAACTCTACGGATGTAAGAAACCCCCGGTTCAACTACAAACTCTACGGATGTAAAACCCCTATTTCAACTTAGATATTTTATGAAGTTTGGTATAAAATCTACGGATGAAAAACCCTTACTTCAACCGAGTTGTGTAAAAACTCTACGAATGTAAACTCCCTATTTCAACTTTGAATATTTTAAGGCTATTATGTGTAAAATCTACGGATGCAAAACCCTTATTTCGGACTTTGACACTGCAGACCCCTCCCCCAGGTACAGGAAAACCAGTACTTTGGTCCACTATGGTTTATTGATGGGTAACTACAGTATTTGTACAAGACTGACTAGCTTCATTACTCAGTGCAATTAGCACTGCCTTGACTAGCAGTAATAGCCTTATTTCGGCTGTTTATAATCATTCAGAGTTATTTCCTCTGGTGCCTGCAGTTTATTCAAGTTACTGCCAGACTGTTTCATACATACTCTGCTGCTGAAGCTCCTGTATACTGGTCCTACAGGTCATCTCGCTGGTTGGTAGTTTTCATAGTACTTCTTACCTTAGTGTTCTCCATTCAGGTTTTTTGCCATGTGTACTTAAGGTATCTTGATAAGGAAACCTGCAATGAGTGTATTGCAGACACACTGAATGTAAGTCTGACCAGCTATTGTATCCAGTGTAAGTAATGGTGTTCTTTACACATGTCCTATTTCAGAGTAGATCCAGATACTCCTATGTAACCCTTCACTAGTGCTGTTATCAAAGCCTTCCTGTCAGTGAAAGTTCTAAGCCTATTGTGCAGTCAGGTTTACCCCTGCGTCAAAGTCCAAGTGAGGTACTGAAATGGCCATACTGCACCTTTATCAGAGTTCATCAAGCCAGATCTAAAGACTACCAGTTCTCAAAGCAGCTAAGTTAAAGTATGAAGGCTTGAATGCCATAGGTTATGCTAAGTTAATATGAAGGCTTGAATGCCATAGGTAGTGCTCAGTTAAAGAGATGAAAACTTGAATGCCAGAGGCAATGTCAAGTTAAATATGTGAAGGATTGAATGCCATAAGTTGTGCTAAGTTAAAAATATGAAGGCTTGAATGCCATAGGTAGCGCTAAGTTATAAATATATGAAGGTTTGAATGCGATAGGTAATGCTAAGTTAATATGAAGGCTTGAATGCCATAGGTAGTGCTAAGTTAATATGAATGTTTGAATGCCATAGGTAATGAAGGGAGGTGTGACTCACTGGATACTGATTCACTATCCTTTGGTCCAATTCACCCCTATTTAGTAACCATGTGGTAGGTAAGGTCCAGGGATAATAGGTAAAGTATCTGGATCTCCTCTAATGGCTTTAATAAAATTACTATTATTTACTGCATGTGTATAGATAACCTGGTCAGTTACAGTATTTGTGCATGGTTAAGTGTCCTATTCAGATTAAATATTCAAAGTAAAACATCAGTGGGAATTAAGCTTTGTCTCTGGATACTAACTCTTCAGTTAGTACCATATTGTTGATTGTTGTCAGCCTAAGTAGGTATTTAACAACACCAGTCCAGTCCTTTATTCCGGCAATCTTTACAAAGTGTTTTCCTCTATAGGATAAAAAGCGTCAGCAACCGTAGTCCTAACTAGTTGGTTCATTATTTCCAAGTGTCACTTATCCGATGCAAAGTCTTGTGTTTACTCCCAGACCAAGGATCTTTCTGGCCAGGACAGGTTTCTCATCAGGTGAAAGGCGAAGATAGGCAGTGTGTGGAGGTCCAGTTTTATTGTACCCATGTCATATATAATCTGGCCAAAGTTCTTCAAAGTCTTATAATCCAGGACTTAAACGGGCATCTCTCGGGGCAGGGTGGCGAATTCTGATCGGCTGAATGGCGAAGAGGCGAGAAGTGGTGGTGTCATCGATGGAGTGGCTAAGACAGGCAAGGAATGGAGATGTGGATGGAGTGGCGAGAAGTGTGGCCTCTAGAATGTCGGTCTGGCTGCTTTCTTCCCACGTGACCACACCTGCGGGAGAAAGTCTGAGGAGATCACATTGCACAGGTAGAGTTTGTTTATAGTTATAATGTTTTCACTAGTGTCTGCTTCCTCCGCCTGCACTGAAGCCAACTGGGGTTTAATATTCAAGGAGAAAGTGTTTTAACTCTGGGAAATTTTCAGAGTAAAAGAAAAAAAATCTGTTATAATAGTCCTAGAGAGGGCCCTGGGGTGTGGTGAGGTGGGAGTGGGGTGAGTGGGGTAAGGGGGGGTGGTGTGGTGGGCTGTGGTGGGGTGGGGTGGGAGGGGTGGGGGGGATTTGGGTGAGGGGGTTGTGGGGTGAGGGGTGGTGGTGAGGGGGGTGGTGGGGTGAGGGGGTGGTGGGGGGGGGGGGTGGTGGGGGTGAGGGGGTGGTGGGGTGAGAGGGGTGGGGGGTGGGGGGTGAGGGGGAGGGGGAGGGGGATGGTGGGGTGAGGGGGATGGTGGGGTGAGGGGGATGGTGGGGTGAGGGGGGAGTGGGGTGAGGGGGGAGTGGGGTGATGGGGGAGTGGGGTGATGGGGGAGTGGGGTCATGGGGGAGTGGGGTCATGGGGGAGTGGGGTCATGGGGTGGGGTGGGGGGAGGGAAGTGCCAGGGGTGGGGGAGTAGGAAGGAGCCACCAGCTAGACGAATGAGGGAGAAGGGGAATGGGGAAGAGAGCATATCCATTCCTGTACTCAATAATACATAGTCCAACCCATCCACTGTATCCAATCTAGTCCATCCCATCCCCACGGTATTCAACCCAACCCAACCCAACCCCACGACATCCAACCCAGCCCAATCCCACGAACCGAACCCAACCCAACCCCACGACATCCAACCCAACCCAACCCAACCCAATCCAACCCAACGACTTTCAACCCAACGACTTTCAACCCAACCCAACCCCACGACATCCAACCCAGCCCAACCCAACCCAACCCAACCCAACCCAACCCCACGACATCCAACCCAACCCAATCCAACCCAACCCAATCCAACCCAACCCAATCCAACCCAATCCAACCCAATCCAACCCAACCCAACCCAACCCAACCCAATCCAATCCAACCCAACCCAACGACATTCAACCCAATCCAACCCAATCCAACCCAACGACATTCAACCCAACCCAACCCCACGACATCCATCCCAACCCTCCACGACATCCAATTCTTCCTTCAGTATAAAGCCCTTTCAATCAACCCCACCTTATATAACCATCCCAACCCCACAATATCCACACCAACCCCACGTCAAATAGTTTTCAGGTATAAAGACAGAGGTAATTGAGGTATGGTAATAGATTTCCAGATTTTATTAAACAAAAGTTTTATTTTGAGCTGGCTTCATCAGTCGAGTTGTCAGCGATCAGGAAGGCTCTGGTGGGTAGGTGGGTGGCAGGTGGTAGGTGGGTGGTAGGTGGGTGGCAGGTGGTAGGTGGGTGGCAGGTGGGTGGGTGGTAGGTGGGTGGCGGGTGGGTGGGTGGTAGGTGGGTGGCGGGTGGGTGGCGGGTGGGTGGGTGGTAGGTGGGTGGCGGGTGGGTGGGTGGCGGGTGGTAGGTGGTAGGTGGGTGGCGGGTGGTAGGTGGGTGGCGGGTGGTAGGTGGGTGGCGGGTGGTAGGTGGGTGGTAGGTGGGTGGTAGGTGGTAGGTGGGTGGTAGGTGGGTGGTAGGTGGCGGGTGGTAGGTGGCGGGTGGTAGGTGGCGGGTGGCAGGTGGCATGTGGTAAGTGGCAGGTGGGTGGTAGGTGGCAGGTGGGTGGTAAGTGGTAGGTGGCAGGTGGGTGGTAAGTGGTAGGTGGCAGGTGGGTGGTAAGTGGTAAGTGGCAGGTGGGTGGTAAGTGGTAAGTGGCAGGTGGGTGGTAAGTGGTAAATGGCAGGTGGGTGGTAAGTGGTAAATGGCAGGTGGGTGGTAAGTGGTAAATGGCAGGTGGTAAATGGCAGGTGGTAAATGGCAGGTGGTAAATGGCAGGTGGGCGGTGGCAGGTGGCAGGTGGGCGGTGGCAGGTGGGCGGTGGCAGGTGGCAGGTGGGCGGTGGCAGGTGGCAGGTGGGCGGTGGCAGGTGGCAGGTGGGTAGTGGCAGGTGGCAGGTGGGCGGTGGCAGGTGGCAGGTGGGTAGTGGCAGGTGGGTGGTGGCAGGTGGGTGGTGGCAGGTGGGTGGTGGCAGGTGGGTGGTGGCAGGTGGGTGGTGGCAGGTGGGTGGTGGCAGGTGGGTGGTGGCAGGTGGGTGGTGGCAGGTGGGTGGTGGCAGGTGGGTGGTGGCAGGTGGGTGGTGGCAGGTGGGTGGTGGCAGGTGGGTGGTGGCAGGTGGGTGGTGGCAGGTGGGTGGTGGGTGGGTGGCGGTGGGTGGGTGGCGGTGGGTGGGTGGCGGTGGGTGGCGGTGGGTGGGTGGCGGTGGGTGGGTGGGTAGTGGGTGGGTAGTGGGTGGGTAGTGGGTGGGTAGCGGGTGGGTAGCGGGTGGGTAGCGGGTGGGTAGCGGGTGGGTGGCGGGTGGGTGGCGGGTGGGTGGCGGGTGGGTGGCGGGTGGGTGGCGGGTGGGTGGCAGGTGGGTGGCAGGTGGGTAGCAGGTGGGTAGCAGGTGGGTAGCAGGTGGGTAGCAGGTGGGTAGCAGGTGGGTGGCAGGTGGGTGGCAGGTGGGTGGCAGGTGGGTGGTAGGTGGGTAGCAGGTGGGTGGCAGGTGGGTGGTAGGTGGGTAGCAGGTGGTTGGTGCTTGGTGGGTGGTGGTTGGTGGGTGGTGGTTGGTGGGTGGTGGTTGGTGGGTGGTGGTTGGTGGGTGGTGGTTGGTGGGTGGTGGTTGGTGCTTGGTGGGTGGTGGTTGGTGGTTGGTGGGTGGTGGTTGGTGGGGGGTGATTGGTGGGGGGTGGTTGGTGGGGGGTGGTTGGTGGGTGGTGGGTGGTGGGTGGTGGGTGGTGGTTGGTGCTTGGTGGGTGGTGGTTGGTGCTTGGTGGGTGGTGGTTGGTGGTTGGTGCTGGGTGGTGGTTGGTGGTTGGTGGGTGGTGGTTGGTGGTTGGTGGTTGGTGGTTGGTGGTTGGTGGGTGGTGGTTGGTGGTTGGTGGGTGGTGGTTGGTGGTTGGTGGGTGGTGGTTGGTGGGTGGGTGGGTGGGTGGTGGGTGGGTGGGTGGTGGGTGGGTGGTGGGTGGTGGGTGGTGGATGGTGGGTGGTGGATGGTGGGTGGTGGATGGTGGGTGGTGGATGGTGGGTGGTGGATGGTGGGTGGTGGATGGTGGGTGGTGGATGGTGGGTGGTGGATGGTGGGTGGTGGATGGTGGGTGGTGGATGGTGGGTGGTGGATGGTGGGTGGTGGGTGGTGGATGGTGGGTGGTGGATGGTGGGTGGTGGATGGTGGGTGGTGGATGGTGGGTGGTGGATGGTGGGTGGTGGATGGTGGGTGGTGGATGGTGGGTGGTGGATGGTGGGTGGTGGATGGTGGATGGTGGGTGGTGGATGGTGGATGGTGGGTGGTGGATGGTGGGTGGTGGGTGGTAGGTAGTGGGTGGTGGGTGGTAGGTAGTGGGTGGTGGGTGGGTGGTAGGTAGTGGGTGGTGGGTGGGTGGTAGGTAGTGGGTGGTGGGTGGGTGGTAGGTAGTGGGTGGTGGGTGGGTGGTAGGTAGTGGGTGGTGGGTGGGTGGTGGGTGGGTGGTAGGTAGTGGGTGGTGGGTGGGTGGTAGGTAGTGGGTGGTGGGTGGGTGGTAGGTAGTGGGTGGTGGGTGGGTGGTAGGTAGTGGGTGGTGGGTGGGTGGTGGGTGGGTGGTGGGTGGGTGGCAGGTGGGTGGTGGGTGGGTGGCAGGTGGGTGGTGGGTGGGTGGCAGGTGGGTGGTGGGTGGGTGGCAGGTGGTGGGTGGCAGGTGGGTGGTGGGTGGCAGGTGGGTGGTGGGTGGCAGGTGGGTGGTGGGTGGCAGGTGGGTGGTGGGTGGCAGGTGGTGGGTGGCAGGTGGTGGATGACGGGCGGGTGGTGGATGACGGGCGGGTGGTGGATGACGGGCGGGTGGTGGATGACGGGCGGGTGGTGGATGACGGGCGGGTGGTGGATGACGGGCGGGTGGTGGATGACGGGCGGGTGGTGGATGGCGGGCGGGTGGTGGATGGCGGGCGGGTGGTGGATGGCGGGCGGGTGGTGGATGGCGGGCGGGTGGTGGATGGCAGGTGGGTGGTGGATGGCAGGTGGGTGGTGGATGGCAGGTGGGTGGTGGGTGGTGGGTGGCAGGTGGGTGGTGGGTGGCAGGTGGGTGGTGGGTGGCAGGTGGGTGGTGGGTGGCTGGTGGGTGGTGGGTGGGTGGTGGGTGGTGGGTGGGTGGTGGGTGGCAGGTGGGTGGTGGGTGGCAGGTGGGTGGTGGGTGGCAGGTGGGTGGTGGGTGGCAGGTGGGTGGTGGGTGGCAGGTGGGTGGTGGGTGGCAGGTGGGTGGTGGGTGGCAGGTGGCATGTGGCAGGTGCGTGGTAGGTGGATGGTGGAAGAGTAGGTGGAAGAGTAGGTGGTAGTCAGGCTGGTGGTAGGTGGGAGGTGGGTGGTAGGTGGGAGGTGGGTGGTAGGTGGGAGGTGGGTGGTAGGTGGGTGGCAGGTGGCTGGCTGGTGGGTGGCAGGTGGGTGGCAGGTGGGTGGCTGGTGGGTGGTAGGTGGGTGGCTGGTGGGTGGTGGGAGGTTGCAGGTGGGATTCAGGTGGAGGGTAGTAAGCTGAAAACAATTCAATACATGGTTTAAATAATCAAACATTTCACAGAGTTGTCTCTCCGTGGGCGTAAATCTGAACTGGACCAACTGAATCGATAAATATAATGACATTCAGTTAACGTATACAAGTACTAGGCCTATTCTGACGAAGGTAGTGACTTACTAACTGGTAAAACTAATACTGGCAGGAAGTGCAGACTGAGGATGTGGTCTACCTGAACCAGCTAAATGTGTGGACTGACTGACTGACTGTGGGTGTGGACTGACTGTGTGGATTGAGGGTGTGGATTAACTTATTAACTCAACGACTGGACAGTGGGTCTGGATTAACTGAACCGGACTGGAGTGGAATGAGAATGTGGACTGAACTGGACTGAATTGGGGGTGTGGATTAACTGGACTGAACTGGACTGGGGGTGTGGACTGACTGACTGGACTGGACTGGGGTGTGAACTGACTGGACTGGACTGGGGTGTGAACTGACTGGACTGGACTGGGGTGTGAACTGACTGACTGGACTGGATTCGGGGTGTTGACTGACTGACTGGACTGGACTGGGGTGTGGACTGACTGACTGGACTGGATTGTGTGTGTGGGTTTGAATTGGACTGGACTGTGGGTGTGGACTGGACTGGACTGTGGGTGTGGATTGGCTGGACTGTGGGTGTGGACTGGCTGGACTGTGGGTGTGGACTGGCTGGACTGTGGGTGTGGACTGGCTGGACTGTGGACTGAGTGGCTAAGACTGTGGACTGAGTGGCTAGGACTGTGGACTGAGTGGCTAGGACTGTGGATTGAGTGGCTAGGACTGTGGATTGAGTGGCTACGACTGTGGACTGAGTGGCTAGGACTGAGGACTGAGTAGACTGGACTCTGGACTAAGTAGACTGGACTGTGAACTAAGTAGACTGCACTATGGACTGAGTAGACTGGACTGTGGACTGAGTAGACTGGACTGTGGACTGAGCAGACTGGACTGTGGTCTAACTGGTTTGGATTGTGAACTGAGTAGACTGGACTGTGGACTGAGTAGACTGGACTGTGGACTAAGTAGACTGGACTGTGGACTGAGAAGACTGGACTGTGGACTGAGAAGACTGGACTGTGGACTGAGTAGACTGGACTGTGGACTGAGTAGACTGGACTGTGGACTGAGTAGACTGGACTGTGGACTACGTAGACTGCAATGTGGACTAACTGGATTGGACTGTGGACTGACTGGATTGGCTGACTATTGACAAATGACTGAAGGATTAGAATGACTGCTGCTGACTGACTGATGTTGCCAGGGTGTGGACTGTGACGGTATGGACTAAGTGACTGTGTGAACAGAGTGACAGGGTGTGGACTGAGTGACAGGGTGTGGACTGAGTGACAGGGTGTGGACTGGGTGACAGGGTGTGAACTGGGTGACAGGGTGTGAACTGAGTGACAGGGTGTGGACTGAGTGACAGGGTGTGGACTGAGTGACAGGGTGTGGATTGTGACAGGGTGTGGATTGTGACAGGGTGTGGACCGAGTGACGGTGTGGACTGAGTGACAGGATGTGTACTGTGAAAGGTTGTGGACAGTGACGGTGTGGACTGAGTGACGGTGTGGACTGGGTGACAGGGTGTGGACTGGGTGACAGGGTGTGGACTGGGTGACAGGGTGTGGACTGGGTGACAGGGTGTGAAATGGGTGACAGGGTGTGGACTGAGTGACAGGGTGTGGACTGAGTGACAGGGTGTGGACTGAGTGACGTTGTGAAATGAGTGACAGGGTGCGGACTGAGTGACGGTGTGGACTGATTGACACTGGGCATAGACTGACGATCTGACAGTGAAAATTAATTGGGGAGTATGATTGGCTAAGGAGTTGGACTGATGGATTATAAAACTGGACTGACAGGGGTTTACAAGACTGTGGACTGACAGGGGTTTTCAAGACTGTGGACTGACAGGGGTTTACAAGACTGTGGACTGACAGGGGTTTACAAGACTGTGGACTGACAGGGGTTTACAAGACTGTGGACTGACAGGGGTTTACAAGACTGTGGACTGACAGGGGTTTACAAGACTGTGGACTGACAGGGGTTTACAAGACTGTGGACTGACAGGGGTTTACAAGACTGTGGACTGACAGGGGTTTACAAGACTGTGGACTGACAGGGGTTTACAAGACTGTGGACTGACAGGGGTTTACAAGACTGTGGACTGACAGGGGTTTACAAGACTGTGGACTGACAGGGGTTTACAAGACTGTGGACTGACAGGGGTTTACAAGACTGTGGACTGACAGGGGTTTACAAGACTGTGGACTGACAGGGGTTTACAAGACTGTGGACTGACAGGGGTTTACAAGACTGTGGACTGACAGGGGTTTACAAGGCTGTGGACTGACAGGGGTTTACAAGGCTGTGGACTGACAGGGGTTTACAAGACGGTGGACTGACAGGGGTTTACAAGACGGTGGACTGACAGGGGTTTACAAGGCTGTGAACTGACAGGGGTTTACAAGGCTGTGGACTGATGGGTTTACAAGGCTGTGGACTGACAGGGGTTTACAAGGCTGTGGACTGATGGGTTTACAAGGCTGTGGACTGACAGGGGTTTACAAGGCTGTGGACTGACAGGGGTTTACAAGGCTGTGGACTGACAGGGGTTTACAAGGCTGTGGACTGATGGGTTTACAAGGCTGTGGACTGACAGGGGTTTACAAGGCTGTGGACTGACAGGGGTTTACAAGGCTGTGGACTGACAGGGGTTTACAAGGCTGTGGACTGATGGGTTTACAAGGCTGTGGACTGACAGGGGTTTACAAGGCTGTGGACTGACAGGGGTTTACAAGGCTGTGGACTGACGGGTTTACAAGGCTGTGGACTGATGGGTTTACAAGGCTGTGGACTGACAGGGGTTTACAAGGCTGTGGACTGAATCAGTAAAGGTATGTAGTGATGGAGGCTGTGGACTGAATCAGTAAAGGTATCTAGTGATGAAGACTGTGGACTGAATCAGTAAAGGTATCTAGTGATGAAGACTGTGGACTGAATCAGTAAAGGTATCTAGTGATGGAGGCTGTGGACTGATTCAGTAAAGGTATGTAGTGATGGAGGCTGTGGACTGATTCAGTAAAGGTATGTAGTGATGGAGGCTGTGGACTGATTCAGTAAAGGTATGTAGTGACGGAGGCTGCGGACTGAATCAGTAAAGGTATGTAGTGATGGAGGCTGTGGACTGAATTAGTAAAGGCATGTAGTGATGGAGGCTGTGGACTGAATCAGTAAAGGCATGTAGTGATGGAGGCTGTGGACTGAATCAGTAAAGGCATGTAGTGATGGAGGCTGTGGACTGAATCAGTAAAGGCATGTAGTGATGGAGGCTGTGGACTGAATCAGTAAAGGCATGTAGTGATGGAGGCTGTGGACTGAATCAGTAAAGGCATGTAGTGATGGAGGCTGTGGACAATCAGAAAGGGTTTGTGGTGATAGTGGGTGTGGACTACCTGAGTTTTTGAAGGTGGAGACTGTCGATGGGTGTACGACGACTGACTGGTTGTGGGTGTACGACGACTGACTGGTTGTGGGTGTGAGTCACTGACGTATTTGGTGATTGAACTGACCTACTACCAATGACTGACAGATGATGAGGACTAATATAGGGTGTGGACGCACGGGTCAGCGAGGCTGTGGACTGCCTGGGTCACTAGGCCTGTGGACTGCCTGGGTCAGCGGGGCTGTGGACTGCCTGGGTCAGCGGGGCTGTGGACTGCCTGGGTCAGCGGGGCTGTGGACTGACTGGGTCAGCGGGGCTGTGGACTGACTGGGTCAGCGGGGCTGTGGACTGACTGGGTCAGCGGGGCTGTGAACTGACTGGGTCAGCGGGGCTGTGGACTGACTGGGTCAGCGGGGCTGTGGACTGACTGGGTCAGGAGGGCTGTGGACTGACTGGGTCAGTAGGGCTGTGGACTGACTGGGTCAGTAGGGCTGTGGACTGACTGGGTCAGTAGGGCTGTGGACTGACTGGGTCAGTAGGGCTGTGGACTGACTGGGTCAGTAGGGCTGTGGACTGACTGGGTCAGTAGGGCTGTGGACTGACTGGGTCAGTAGGGCTGTGGACTGACTGGGTCAGTAGGGCTGTGGACTGACTGGGTCAGTAGGGCTGTGGACTGACTGGGTCAGTAGGGCTGTGGACTGACTGGGTCAGTAGGGCTGTGGACTGACTGGGTCAGTAGGGCTGTGGACTAATTGGGTCAGTAGGGCTGTGGACTGATTAAAGCTGTGGACTGACAGACAGTAAGGATTTCGAGTACTGGAGGATGTGGGGTGAATCAGTAAGGATGTGTAGTGATGGATGTGGGCTAAATCATAAGGGTGGAGTGATAAAGAATGTGGAGTGATAAAGAATGTGGACTGACTAGAGTGAATGTGATCGACTAGAATGTAGACTGACACTGTGCCGACTGCCGATCAGCGAGTCAAGGTAAAATGTACCGAGAGGCAGAATCAGTGACTGGGCCTGAGAGTGTTTGACTGGGGGTCTAACAAAGCATGAAAATGGTTTAGTAAATACTAAAGACGGAACGTGATTTTAATTTATAAGGGGCCAGCGATGAGGTAAAAAACTGAGCAACTGACAGGAGAGGGAAATTATTTGAGTTATTAAAAAATGAACCAAGGTGTAAACAAGTCCATAACGTAATACAGTTATTTATGAAACACCTTTAATTTATGTGATCAGTCTGCTTTCCACAATATAGTGTAGTCAGCAGCGATACAGAAAAGCCAGGGATTCATTACCTTTCAAGAAGTAAATAATATGGGTCATGTCTACACCTTGGTGCTCTTTTAAAATGATACGACCCTATGACAGAACTGACGACGACTAAGGGCTGACCAAAGCCTAGATATGATTAACTGAAGGCCGAGTGTTTGGAGGTACACCCGAGTCGTGAACTAAATTTACTATATCCTGACTAACGACTGATTGGTGTAAAGTCAACTAAAATAATGCTAGGTTCAAAGTCCTCGTACATTACCGGATAAGAAAGATGAGGACATGTCTGGGTAGGCAGCACATCCTCGGAGGTGTAAATTCAAGACGGGGTATCAATGGCATCGAGCTGTATGTTGAGGTGGTACAAGCTGGATGATTTCCCTCCTGTAAATGCCATATAAAATTAGCAGGACTTATAACAGTGTATTCGTTATTTCTGACTGTCTCTTTGCTGAAAATATCCACACTTATTTTATCGTCAAATATGTTTACATTATTTTGGCTTTGTCTCTTACTGTATTTTGCCCTTGTTATACTGTCTCATCGTATGTAGTGTTTTGTGAAGTACTTACCTAATCTTCCCTTCAGATGAGGTTCTTTGTTGAGGTCCCTCCCACTGTCACGGTCAGCATCATCCCTCGCACGATCACGGTCAGCATCATCCCTCGCACGGTCCCGGGCAGCATAGTCTTTCCCACGGTCAGCATCACCAGTGTCCCTCTACCATCGGGTTCTCTTCAGCATCCCAGCCTTCACTCCACCTGCCAGGTAGGTATCTTATTTAATTCTACAGTTCATTCGTCAATTTGGGAGATTTTTTTGTGTGGCTATATTACGTAGCTCAGACAGACTACCGGTACGACAGTACTGCGGTGTTACACATCCATAGCACTTTTTCGTAACTGGCACAAAGTTCTGTGTTAATTTTGGTACAACTTATCAGTCAAGACGGGGATTCAATTTTGAGCCAGACTAAAATTAATGTATCTTCTCCATAAAATAAGCATGTCAGATGCAGCCATTCATTATGTCAGCTGGATTCCAACATTTTTCTAATACATTAAAAACTACAAATTCAAGAAACTAGCAATTTAGTTTAAAGGTAGCGGTGGAAATTTGACAAGCAAAATCTTCCTAAATAACTGCAATTTAACGACCAAGAACGTTGAAAATGCTCTTTATGGCGAGGACTTCCAGTTCTTTAATAACTGTACTGAAACTATATCTTATTTAACTCAATAATTTCAAGGACTGCGGTAGGTGGTGGCGACCATCATCCATTCACTTGATGTAGTGCTGCCTACTTCTTCCTTAGCCTTTATCATTCTTTTTCTGTGCCTGTCCTCCTCTCTTCATATTTCTCCCATCTTTCCTGTCACTTCTTATTGATTTTCTTTCCTTTACAGGTGGCTTTACATTGAGTGACAAGCCAAATGGTTTCCTGTCAGCCAAGAAACCATTTACAACGCTGGGTGGTAACCATATAACCAAACCATACGTGCTCCCTACGTGTCAACAAGTGGTTTGGTGGAGGGTTAGTGCCCCTCCCCGTAAAACAAATAACTCAGTCAAATGGCCACCCCTTACGGGATTATGGCGTCTGGCAACAGATAGATAGATTGATTTCAAGGATGAGACGTAAGCATTTTGGAGACGAAACAGAATTACTGATCACCTTATCCAACTGTATAATCATTATATTAAACAGTGTAATCAGTCATGTGCCATACCTGTATCAAAAGCCATAACTAAACTGTACCTGGCGTGATGAAATGCCAACACTGCTCTGGCATCCCGGTTCAGTTATCCACTCATTTTATCTCTGACCTCTTGTGTCATAGGCATGATTTCTTGTATTCTTTGCTCATCTCGTCCTCTGGCTTCCTCACGTAGTACCTTCTTTGCTTTTCTGGCCACCTCAGTAAGTGCACTTCTGCTCACACGTCCCTCCCTGTAATACCAGTGTCGGTGAATACAGATCTAGTCCGATAAGCTATTTCAGAGTTATTTCATCTACTACATAAACTATTTTTTCCCATAATTATTCGCCATCTATAACTGGACATGGCATCTGAGCGGTAATCCTGTTGGTCTATTTCATTAACACCTCCTATGACAATGATATCTTGAGGAAATTGTTGCAAAGTACTTAATGACACTAACAATTTCATTTATGCTGTAGGTATATCTATTTTGCACATAAAAGTATTAATGTGACAATTAAATCACTATGGAAGAGGCACCAAGTCCATTATGCCAACAAGATTACCTCTGTCAACAAAACTGTTCATCATTGCAGAGGCCAGCAATACCACAGCTTCCACAGGCCACGACGACGCCCACACAGGCCCGACGAAGACCCCGACAGGGGCTATTTTTCTACATGGCTGTTTATTTTCACTGTCGTGCAGATATTTAACTGACCAAGACATTTAATTAGAGTCAGGTAACACTAAAACACATCTTACCATTTACAGCTTCCACAGTTCCCCACGCTGACGCTTCATCTCCCGCCCTCATCTAATCCTGGCGACATCACAGCTCTGTCTCGGCAGCTCCTCACCCCCTGCAAGGTGAACGTAGTCTCAGCAGCAGTTCTCTTAAGGTGTTTTTATGCACATGGATGTTTTAGTTACACATGCAGATATTTTAAAAGTTTAAGGTCAGCAAGTATAAGCAGCTTTATCATATAGCAAATTTATCTTACCACTGCAGCATCCGAACCTTCCGCCGGCCACACAGCTTCCGCCCATGACGACGACAACTGCCCACATCGCAGCTTCCGCCCAAATCACAGCTTCCGCCTCTTCCCCAACATGGTAGGTACGCCGTCTGCATCCCTGTGGAACATGAACACTGCTGCATCATTTCTTTTAAGTTTTATGATCAGTTATTTTATGGGAATGTTCTTTGCAGTATTACACAATGCACTTTTAAAGGTTAAATGCTGGAAAAAGATATGTGGTCTTTAACTTACTCATGTGCAGACAGAACTTTTGATAGCATGTTACATCTCCAAAGACGTGAATTGTTTAATTTTGTTTGGTAGTATTTTCACAATTATTCTCTCTGGTTTGCTTAGTGTTTGGTAGCTGTGTCAAGTTGAAGGTACAAGCTAGCAATCTTATGAACAAACTTTAGCAAAAGACTGAAAACTTAAATTATTTCTTACCATTGCAGTTGCTGTTGACGTATTTGTTGCACTTGCACACCAGCACTGCAGCTCCACTTCGACGCTGCAGTCCCACGCTGACGCCGCACGCAACGCCGACACAGTAGGCCCCAACGACGACCCAGCCCTAACGCCGACACAACGACCTCCACGCCGACACAACGACCTCCACGCCGACACAACGACCTCCACGCCGACACAACGACCTCCACGCCGACACAACGACCTCCACGCCGACACAACGACCTCCACGCCGACACAACACCCCCACGTCGACGCCACAGGTTCCGCCCCTCGTCGTAGGCTCGTCGCCTGCATCAGTCTGTAAGATTAACATAGTCACAGCAACAGTTGTCAGTTATAATTCTACATCAGTTGTCTTAATTCAGTATATGTTAGTGATAGCATAGTGACGTTCCCATTAGATTAGATTTCTTTAATACCTCTTCCTTCACGATTTGTTTTGCATAATTGTGCCATCTTCCTATACATTTTGTCCAGTATCTACACAATGCCTAAGTTAAGTAAAAGTAACATTTAGCACCTACAAGTAACGTGATGCTATAGCCTGTTTTCACCTGCCTTTACCACTCACACCTTTACTGGTATGTGTAATATATTAACTATTTCATTACGTATGTCGTGGCTACATGAAATTCGATGGACTTAAGCTAAAAGGTAGGATTTTTTTTTTGTGTGTGTGTCCGATTCTGGGCATTGGCTTCACAGCCTGCTCTCAAGGCCCAGTAGTCCTCCTACATGCCATACACCTCTACATGTCACCACTTCGACGCTAACACCCATCGTTCATACTGAATACATAGCTGGGCTGTCTCATATTGGTATTAGCGGGGATATTTTTTCGACATGTCGGCGGGTCTTCTGGTAGATCTGTAAAGTCTGATTTTATGAAATTCAGATCCTTAAGCTGTTCCCTGCCCCAGCAGGGATATGAACCTGGGTCCGGTAGGACTGCAGGCCACCTCTCTGCCGATTGAGCCACCGCCTCCCCTTGATTATTAGTCAAAGTCTCCAGTCTGATTACACTTTGCTATCCACTGAGCATGAAGAGATTATGGATATTTGTCAGGTTAGGGTAAACGGACTAGAGATATCCTACTGAGCCAACGAGAATACGGTCACAAGGGAAAGGTTGCCAACAGCTTACACACCAGCAGTAGTAGTAGCTTGTTCCCTCGTAGGTCTTATCTCCTCGCCCCCTCGCTCCTCTGCCCGTCCGTCCTCGCCCCCTCGCCCGTCCTCGCTCCTCCATCCGTCCTCGCTCTTCCATCCCTCCGTCCTCGCTCCCTCGCATGTCCGTCTAGCTTCATCACCCTTTCTCCCGTCCTCGCTCCCTCTCAGCACATCGGGTTCAGGGAAGCTGCATGGTCGATGATGCATCTCCGCTCTTCTGTGCTCGCCTGTCCAAAAAAACAATTATCAAAACCTAATCTGCTTTTAATACTGTCTTATATCAAAGTAAGGCCACACATACAGGTTTAGGAAAAAAAAAAAAAACATATGTACATTAGGTGTTTAGAGCTTTACTCTTCAAGATTAATATTCAACCATTATTCAAAATTGAATTTTCTATCATGTGTTACATTTGGCTAATTTCAATTCCATTTTAGGATCATCCAGTTACCTGTCTCATCGCTGAAGTTACTGCTGCTGCTGCTGCTGTTACCGATGACGACGAGGACAACGACGCTGCTGCTGATGATGATGCTGTCGCTCCTCTGTTGGTGGTGTATCGCCGCTCAGACAAACTCGTGTCCAACAACCAACAACGACAACCACAGACATGTCCGGCCGGACAACCATACAACCAACATCAACGAAGTAAGCTAATAGATGACCTAAGTCTACCACACCTAACTCTACCCAGCCTAGAAAGCCAACCTAGATGACCATAACTCTGCAGCCTAACCCACCTAAGCTTGCCCCATGACCCTCCCTGCTCCTTGCTACCCCCACCCCCACCCCAGCCTGCCCTCCACCCTACCATCACTACACACCAGCGAGGCAACCTGTGGGGAAAAGATTAGGCCATATAAGTATAACAGATTAGTACATGTTGAGATTTGAAATTAATGCAATTAAAGGATTAATTAGCACGTTGAGTTTACACAAGGTTGTTCATATGAGAGATGTACATTTGCAACAACGATCATCGCAAATTTATACTCAATAATATTGGCAAATTAAAAAAATTATTGCATATACCTGTTGCTGAAGCTGCTGTGTTGACTCAGTACGATGACGCCTGTATAATTGTATTCTGGCTGCCTCTGACGGATTAATTCAGATCAAGAAGGGTGTCCAACAGAAGGGATTAAAAGCAGCCTACATCCATCCATTTTGGTGCTGGAGAGGGACACCATGTGGTGGTACTGATAGTACCAAAAGGATGGTAGGCTGCAGGACAGGGGTAACTTCATACATGCATCTCTCGTACTGAAGGTGTAAAATCTTGCTTGGCCTTCACTCCTCACTGCTGCTGAACATCGTGCCAGCGAGCGAAGTAGAGCCTGGAAAAAAAAAATGCAGTTTAGCAAATTTATGGAGATGAATATTGAGGCCAAATACTAATAATTTCGTTTACGTTAAAGACTTATTTAGCCATAGCATTTTCTATTTCTGCCACTGAGCTTGGTAAAAGAACGATATTGTGGACCAGATTAATGAGAGAACTGATATAAAAACGACCCAGAAATCAGGGAATTATTACCAATTATTACAGTCAAGGCCGTCGGGTATTCCAGCCTTTTCTATGACAAACTCCTCAAATTAGAAGAGGGAGGGGGTCTTCTCTATGACATATCCTTCGCAAATGTGTCTTAGGTTAGGGGTTAAGTTTGATTACGTTAGGTCAGGTTGGGTTACGTTAGGTTAATTTAATAAAGAAAAACATAGGCGAGAATTAGCCTCAAAAACATTCGAAATGTGGGTAAATTCTGCCACTAGTGAAAAAAATGAAAAGAAAAACTTATCTGTTAATTTCAAGGATTTTATTTCATATTTGACTTCAACCCCAAAAAGGGGTTAGGCATCACTTGTGGTGGAAATTAATCTAAATCATTCGAAACAGGGGTAAATCCTACCCCTAGTGAAAGAAAACGAAAATACCCCGACTGTAATAAACGACAAAAAATCCGAAATCAGTTTTAACCTTCAGTTCTATGACAATTTTTTGTTTGGAGCATGCTGGCTTCAGACGATTTTATTGAACATAGGACTTATTGTGAAGGGGTTAAGGCTGTATCAGACCCCATTAGACCAAATTCTCTAAGCTGATTTAAAGAGTTTGGAAATAGCGGGAATAATAGGCAAAATACACTATCTTAAAGGGAAGCATACCAGTGGCAGAAATTGATTCTTTAATAACCCTTTCCAGTCCAATAACCTATCAGGCAACTACAAGACGCATTTATTCAGCTTAAGGGATGTCTCAGTTTAAGTGTTAATGAAGGCTGTGTCCAACCCCTCCAGTTCGAAAAATGTCTAATTCGTAAAATTAAGGTAAAATTATCCTCAGATGCGAGGAATAAAATCGGATAATTCGTCATCGGTTCACTGGGGTTAACGGGAGGATTTAGTCACGATCAGGCACCAACATACTTGGCCTATTGCCAGTCTTACCGTTTGTGGCAGAGTAGGAAAAATTCTTACTGTAAAAATATATATATATTAAAAATGAATTAGGCAGACAGCTGGCAGTAATGAGGACAAGAGTCTTGGTGTTGGCTGCATTGATATTTCACTAAGTTGAAAATACAGTCTGCCGGCTTCCTTCACCTCACTGGCAGACATATTGCAAAGACCGGTAAAATTCCTAAAAATATCTTGCTATTTCTTAAAAAAAAAATATAAATTAAATTCGAGCTTCTTTTCCGCCGAAAGCCACCAAAAACATGGAAAATAAGTCACGCTAAAAATAATACACTTTTAAATTCCCTTAACAGACCTGAAATGGAGAGGAAAAATCGCCAAAGTCATCAGCTGGGCAAGTGGAGCCAGGAGGTCCGTCTTGAAGGGCGTCTGGGGTTCAAATGAGAGGCAGTGGTCGCCGCCATAACGTCATCAGCTTGGTTAGTTCACCGCATCGCCACCAGAACCAAACCCGCCTACCCAGCACCATCCCCGCTTGTTTTCAGTCATTTTAAGGTCAGTTTATGCTATTATTACTACTTCTAGTGCTATATTCCTATGTTTTTTCGTAGAATTAATACAGCTGACTTAGATCTCGTGCAAATCATATCCTAGGTTAAATAATGGGATCATATATTGCCTTGAAACCAGTGTTACGAGTCGAACTCCATCCTGTACACTTTTCCATATGTATGTTAATTCCCATGCTCATGATTCTTCTTTCTATATTATTTGCTGTTGAATATGCCCTACCAAATTACTGACACTAAGTTAAACAGATAAAGTTAATAAGCTTCGTTTCATCTTATTCTTCGAAGCCTCATATTTGGATCGTTATCTCGGTACTGTTTTACTCTCTTGATCTCCATTCCCAACTCTGTATAAAACTAGGCCATAAGAGCATATTTCTAGGACATACTTCTAGAGCATTCTTCTAGAGCATATTTCTTCCCGTACTGTCATAAGGTGTGATTTTAATATATAGATTATTTTTAAACATTTTTAGGGAGATAGTACTGTCAGATATTTCATACAAGTATTCGTATTGTGATGGGCCTTCTTTCCTTTATTCTAGCTAACTCAGACTTCTTTCTAGAGCTTAGATAGTGTCCTAGGAGCCTGATAGTGTTTATACTGGTACCAATAACCTTGTCATGGTCGGGACAGCTCCTATTCTAGTCAACAACAGGTTATTTTATTTAGAGAGTGAAAGTGGTTTAACAGTGAGGGTGTTTGTGGTTGCTTGTTGCGCGCGCGTGTGTGTGTGTGTGTGTGTGTGTAAGTCATGGTATAGATGTGTTATGTTTATACTGTGTCGATGGAATTTCACAACATGATCTTTATCACCAACAGCACCAGGGCCTGAACCACAACACAACCAGCAACACCACCACTCTCATCACTCAGGGAGGTATGCGTTCCAGGAACACATCCAGTGGGGCAGAAGTAGCCTGTTTGGATGGCCTTGTTCTCGTCACGCATACCATCTCACTCAACGGATGGAGGTATAGTGTATGTTGTTTTTGTGCATGTGTGTGTGTGTGTGTGTGTGTGTGTGTGTGTGAGAGAGAGAGAGAGAGAGAGAGAGAGAGAGAGAGAGAGAGAGGTTGGGAGGTGCATATGTTAAAGAATGATACAGTATATAATTATATCAATGGTGTAAATGACGATGGTATGATGTAAAACTGTGTATGTGTGCATGTATGAGAGACAGACAAAGATAGAAATGGAGATAGACAGCGATAGAGATAGAGACAGAGACGCAGCGAAACAGATAGAGCCAGTGAATTTGGCAGAGTAGAGCTGCACGCCAGACCTCACACCGCGGAGGTGTGGCTGCAAGTGATGTCTTTCTCGCTGCCACACTCACCCCGTCTCCACTCTGACCCCAACTCGGAGTATTTTCCCGTCTATTCTCCTTAATTTGCTTGTAATTCCACCTGATTTTCCACTATAAGGTAATACACTAGTGATAAATTAATGTTTTTAGAGGGATTTTGATAATTTGGTAAAGTTATTGCGTTATGTGTGCTGTACGATCAAGTGCCTGAAAGATTGGTTTGCCAGACGTACAACTGAAGGTTGGATCAATAATTGACGTATTTTTTACTGTTTATGTTTATTTAATGGGTAGTTTTTGTCCCAGCACAGCACACCATATCAACACACACACAATACATGCATCACAACACACCCCAGAACACCACAACAGGCGGTGCAGCTGGCAGGTCACATAACTATCATTAAACGCTCCCTATCTCCCTACAGGAGGACGGTAGACTTCAGGAAAGGGAAAATTCAGCCTGAAGTCCACTGGGATCACGTACAGAACAACCTACGACCACAAGAACAGCAGGAGCAACAGCAACAAGAGGTGATTAAAACGAAGTCTACGAGTGTGTAATTGATTTTATTGCAATCTAATAAATGGAATACGCCACAGAGTAACATTCATTGCACCCTCAGTAGCGTAGGAACCCGAGGAGAGGCTTTTACAAACAATAAGTTTACCCTAGTTACCCTTTTATTAATCATAGAAAACGGTTGAGTCGGAAATTTTAGGGGTAACAAAAAATATTTGGGTCTCCCCTCATCATCATCATCATACGGCACATGATATCCGAAGCAGTGTCGACCATAGTCAACGATAGACGTGTGGGTGTGGGTGTGGGTGTGTGTGTGTGTGTGTGTGTGGGTGGGTTAGGGTGGCGATGACATGTCGGTTCAGAGGTTATGACAGTGAAACAGCTGGCCTGGCAGCTTAGTTCTTTGTCTGACGTAGACCACATTACTTGGCCTGTCACTCTGGTCTGGCTCCTCTCTATCGAGGCAGGTAGTGTTCTTATGGTATTATACAGTGTCCCAGGATTTATTTTGGGATGTTTTATTTTTCCGAGACCCATCAGTTGTGCCCCGTATATTCTATCAGGCCAACTTTGTCTTGACTTTAGTACAGTTGGTCCTTTTGATTATTATTGATAAATCTATAACTTTTCGTGTTTTCGTAAAATCTAGCCATTCTGACTTTTTTTTCGATAAATCCAGAATGTCAGTTATTCAAAGACACCATTTTGTCGTACATGGGGGTCAATAACATACTCAGAACTCGTAACATAAATTTTATTGGTTACAATTACTCGTACATCTGAATGTAATTACTTAATAATTACATGTTGAATTATGGCTCACGTTTTCACTAAGTAATTAATAGACTCAGATCTGTACCTAACAACTGAGGCTCACATAGGTTTCAGAGCTTGAACTGAGTGAAGACTAGCATAATTTACCTCTTTCCTGATATAAAATACATCACTATAACTAAGCTCTTCTAGCCTTGGGTCCCTAAATGTTACTTATTCACTTGGTTTAGTGTGGATATAAGGTACATATTCCCGTTGTCTGAGACTCCTTAGCACCTCTCTCTTGCCTGTTTTGCATATTACACAGTAAGATACACTAATAACATACGTAGAAATAATCTTAAGAAAAAGGTGCTACAAGGAATAGTGCCAAGATGAAGTTTCTGCAATGTAAGATTAAATAATTAAAGCTAACACTGATTTGAACTAATACACATCTGGTCCACAGGTCGTACTGGAGTCTGCTGCCTTGACGCTGCTTCCTTGCCACACTGGTCATACCCTGCTGATGTTTGGTCTGCCCTGCCGTGAGAAGCCTGACGGTGGTGTGGTGTCTTCCTCTACTCTGAGATGCCTGGTGGTGGTGGTGGTGGTGGTGGTGGTGGTGGTGGTGGTGGCGGCTGCGGCGGCGGCGGCGGCGGCGGCGGCGGCAGGGGCAGGGTGTCGTGTTTTCCTCAGCCGTGAGATTACTTGCTGCTGCTGCTGCTGGTGATCTGCCCTGACCTGCCGAGAGAAGCCTGGTGGTGATGGTGTGATCTGCCTTGCAAGTCGGGTCGCTCCCCTCCACAATGTTCTGTGGGCAAATGCTACTTTTGAATGCATATTTTATATTGCGGTCTCTGTTAATGTATTCTATACTGAAGTATTAATAAAGAAAACTTAAATTTTCTGTCTTGTTTCCTTATCTTTTTAACTTTGGCTTTGACTTAATATAGTTGATATGATAAGTATATTGCGCTCTCCAGTCTTGTGTGTTGTGGGGACGGCTTTTGTGATGAGCTAAGACATTCTGACTGCTTCACCAAATTGCTACTCAGCTGTGTGGTCAGTGGACATAAATAAAAGATTATACAATACAATAATATGAAGCTGAACATAAAAAGGGTTATGGGAATTCTCCACCATGCAATCAATGGACCTAAATTAAAGCCTATATTATAAAGCTAAGCCTGAAGAGGGTTATGGGAAGTAGATAATGATGCAGGATAGACACTGGTAATGTTCACTGAGCCGTGCCCGCAACACACAAGAACTGGGTGGCGTAATATATGGACCACCTTGTATAATGAGAGGCCGTAAGAGTGTGCTGACCCACAAACTTGCCATCAATGCCCCGTCATAACTATTATTGTGTATTGTAGGAAGCACAAAGAAAACAGGCCACAGAATACCTCCTTGTCTCTTGTTCCTCCTACACAAACATACACGCCTTTCACTTTAACTTGGCACAGAGTTTCATTTAAAGCATACGAGAATGTTACGCAGATCAGTAGCAGAAACAGCCAATACTACAATTCTACATCCTTTCCACAGCACTCATTCGTGACTAGCATCATATTCTAGTGATAACTATCGCTACTACTCTGCAAACCGTATGGAAACTATTTATAAGCTATCTGTCTATCCATCTATCTATAGCCAGAAGACTTAATCCCTTAAGAGGTGGCCACAAACAAGTCGCCTCTATGCCACCATGTCCCCTGTCATTATGCATTACTCCCTCTAATTCACACACACCCTCTCTCATATACATCCCAACTCCATCCTCCACTTATAAGTAAATCATTAAAACAACCGTGAATTACTGTCGCACAAGCTGAGCCCTGATCTTACCCAACACAAACACGAAGAAGCTTTAAAGAACAGAAAACAATACCTTGATAGTAGAAGACACTAAGCCCACAAGTACTGACAGCCTACACCAAGAAACATAACTAATTTCAGTCAGAGACCAAGTGAATATGAGAGGCACAAAGTTCATCACTTCAGCACAAGATCCGTCCCACCCTTGTACCCTTATGTTGCATCATCCTCTCCACAAAGAAACAAAATCGAACAACCGCCCAACACTACACAGATTATCTTTGCAACATGTCCAATCCTCCAACCAACTCTACACTTCTGGACACATACATAAACACATAGACACCCCAGCCAGCCAAAACTTTCTATACCAAACACATACATAAACACACAGACACCCCAGCCAGCCAAAACTTTCTATACCAAACACATACATAAACACATAGACACCCCAGCCAGCCAAAACTTTCTATACCAAACACATACATAAACACATAGACATCCCAGCCAGCCAAAACTTTCTATACCAAACACATACATAAACACACAGACACCCCAGCCAGCCAAAACTTTCTATACCAAACATATATGTAAACATACAGTCACCCCAGCTATCCAAAACTTTCTATACCAAACACATACATAAACACACAAACACCCCAGCCAGCCAAAACTTTCTATACCAAACATATACATAAACACATAGACATCCCAGCCAGCCAAAACTTTCTATACCAAACACATACATAAACACACAGACACCCCAGCTAGCCAAAACTTTCTATACCAAACATATATGTAACCATACAGTCACCCCAGCCATCCAAAACTTTCTATACCAAACACATACATAAACACACAAACACCCCAGCAGCTAAAACTTTCTATACCAAACACATACATAAACAGACAGACACCCCAGCCAGCCAAAACTTTCTGCCAAACAGCACCCTTCATGTGCCACCACCAGCCATACACCCTTCAGACACTACTGAACCCAGAGACACGAGTACACCAACCTTCCCTGCTACAATACTAACACAAAATATAACACACATATACAGTCCCCTGTGCTCATACTGCAAAGTGGCACCCCCACACCACAGCACACCCACATCCTGCACCACACCACCACAACACAGACAAACCTTCAACATAGCACTGGGTTCACATCCAGAGGAGCCTAAGATGTAACAAGAACAACAACGACTCAGGCCAAGTTAAAGTGAAACGAGTATAGTTACGAAAGGAAAATATTTCAAGTTATTTTCTAAACACTTCGGGTACTCAAAGTTACAAGGCCACAGGGAACGGACTGCATACCGAGGGTTATAATACTGTGGCGGCTTAGGGGGCTTTATACCACCTTTTCTTCAGTGATTTATTGTTCAAGCGAGCGAGCGTACAGAGCAAGTGAGTGAGAACACTATATGACATGGTATAATAGGGTGGTAGAGAACAGAGCCAAGACTGTGTTGTCTAGGAAACTATTAAAGCAACAACAGATCTATGGACAGCATTAGAAACCTAGTAATAAAAATAATAGGAGTTACTTGAGGGACTTTTCTCAAAATTTGCCGGGCCAGTTCTGATCAAAGGAAAATAAAAGTATCAAACTGAGCTCCAGAACCGAGTTATTTTAGAAGTTTTTAAAACTACTGCAGATCTGTTCAGACAGCTGGAAAGCTTATGAAGAAGCAACTGGTACTACTTAAGTTAAATAGACTTAGCTTTTAACATCAAGCGAGATGGATGGATGGGTGGATGTGGAATCGTGGATGCTTGGACCGATGGTAGAGTTCCTGCTGTTTCGTCCTTCCACCTGCCGACAAAAATCATCAATATCATCATCATCATAATCATCATCATCATCATCATCATCATCATAGTTGTCGTCCTCATTGCCACCATTATCATCATTATTTACACCGTCATTCTCATTATCATTACCATTCTCATCATCATCATCATCATTATCTTCATATTATCATCATCACCTACCTATTTATCTATATCTGTTTATCTATAGCCAGACTCCTTAATCCCGTAAGGGGTGACCACAAGCAAATCGCCTACATGATGTACTGTCCTCTACCATTTAGCTCAAGTATCCCACTCATATGTCTCTACTCTTTCGCTCCATCTCATCGTCGGTCTCCCCATCCCCCTCTATCCTGCCAGGTAACTCATGTGCACTCGTCTAGTCATTTTCTTATTCGCCATCCTCTCCACATGGCCAAACCATCTCGAAGTGTTTCGCTTAACGCTTTCAATCTCATCCACATCAGCATCACAACGCTCCTTCATCTGCCCATTTGTCTGTCTGTCTCTATATGAAACTCCACATGCTCCTCTCAAGTAGCTCATTGCCACTGCTCTCACTCTTGTGTCCTTTCAACAAGATCCAAGCTTCACTTCCATACTTTAAAGTGGGAATCACAGCATGTAGTGCACTCTTTTTTTTTTTCATACTTTCATCCTCAGTTCCCTCTTCCTAATCACTGCGTTTTAGAGAACAAGCAACCCTTCTACCCTGATGTATTATTTCAGTCACTTCATCCCCTAATCTTCCATCCTTATTCATCATATTACATAAATACTTAAATGCACTCACATTCTTCATTTCCTGGCTATGCAGCCTCACTGTGCATTCTGTAACCTCATACGTTGAGATGCTAAAGCATCACCACCATCAGCATCAACATCATTATCACCATCAATATCATCACCATCAGCCTGTGACACACCACTGCAGGATAAGGACCCTCTCACCTTTCTCCACTCTGATCCATTGATTGTTGGCTTGTTCCGTCCTTGCTCGGTAGATCTGCATCATATGATCTCTGAATCTTGTTCTCTGTGCACCTCTTCTTCTCACTCCATCTCTGGCTTGCCATTCAGTTACGTTCTCTCTCCTTCTGTTATCGCTTCTGTGAAAGACTTGACCTGAGGTGTGTGTGTGTGTGTGTGTGTGTGTGTGTGTGTGTGTGTGTGTGTGTGTGTGTGTGTGTGTGTGTGTGTGTGTGTGTGTGTGTGTGTGTGTGTGTGTGTGTGTGGAGTTACGTGGAAACAAGCTCAGAATTAATAGATGCGGGAGCTTCAGGACCCTTAGGTTAATCTTCTTGGTGTGGTGTGGTGTGGTGTGGTGTGCTGGTCGTGGGTGTTGTGTGGTGTGGTGTGGGGAGGGTTGTGTGGTGAGGTGTGGTGTGGTGTGGGAGGGTGGTTTTGTGTGGTATGGTGTGGGAGGGTAATTTTGTGTGGTGTGGTGTGGTTTAGGAGGAGGATTTTTCGTGGTTTGGTGTGGTGTGGGAGGGTGGTTTTGTGTGGTGTGGTGTGGTGTGGGAGGGTGGTTATGTGTGGTGTGGTGTGGGAGGAGGATTTTTTGTGGTGTGGTGTGGTGTGGTGTGGGAGGGTGGTTATGTGTGGTGTGGTGTGGGAGGGTGATTTTGTGTGGTGTGGTGTAGGAGGAGGATTTTGTGTGGTTTTGTGTGGTGTGGGAGGGTGGTTTTGTGTGGTGTGGGAGGGTGGTTATGTGTGGTTATGTGTGGTGTGGTGTGGTGTGGTGTGGGAGGAGGATTTTTTGTGGTGTGGTGTGAGAGGGTGATTCTGTGTGGTGTGGGACTGTGATTTCGTGTGTATTGTGAGAGATTGGTATGGTGTGGTGTGATACGGTGTGGGAGGGTGGTATGGTATGGTGTGGTGTGAGAGGGTGATGGTGTGTGACTTAATGTGTGGGGCTGGTAGAACGTAACTTGGCTTAACTATAATCTCTAAAGCCTATATGAGTACAACACCTCTCATCCGAAAATGGTTAGTGAGAAGCAGACGGTCAGGGCCTGTCCTAGAGCTACTGTGATAAAATGTAGAAAATCATGCATTGTATCCTTAAAATTAAAAGAATATGTAAGTTTAATTCTTCCATTTAAATAAAGACCAAAATATATGTATTACTTCACTTATAGTCATCCTTTCCTAACGATACATAAAGAGACGGTGATCAGTGACTTATGAAACCCTGTTATGCGATTTATGGGACGTAATAAGCTTTTCAGAATATTGAGTGTCTCGTAATTGTATAGGTAAAAGGTCCTATATTCTTGGCCTAAAATTTACCCTTGAAATAAAACTATGAATGTGTGGAAATAATTCTGCCATTTGAATAACTATGGTATCATCATCCAAGATATACATACACGAACACACACACACACACACACACACACACGCATGCCCAGTCACCAAAACATTTGAGGTTAAACGAAAAGGAAAGGAGGATGTGACTCAGCCAGTGACTAGAAGATCATCGTCGTCGTCGTCATCATCGTCGTTGTCTTCATCTTCGTTGTCGTAATCATCATCATCATTCTCGTCGTCTTAATCATCATCATCAACGTCAGCAGCATGTTATTGTCATCCCAACACTGTAAAAGATGTAGAACAGATGTTATATCAGAGTCATCACCTTTATGATCATATTCATCACTGCCCTCTAATCAAAATGTAGAATTTGTAAGGGAGTCACATCATCATCATCATCGTCATCATCATCATCATCATCATCATCATCATCATCATTGTCATCATCATCATCATTGTCATCATCATCATAATTGTCATCATCCCAGCTGTTTCATCGAGCGTATAGTTTCATCACAATCATCATCATCACAATAATCCCAGCTTAGTTAATTGGTACAGGAGTTTCAACATCACAATTATCATCATCATCATCACCATACTGATCCCATTTCTGTTAGTTCGAACAGAGGTTTAATCCTCACCGCTATCGCCAGTACTAGCTGTATTATAATCATCAGCATCATTATCATCACCATTATCATCATCAGCCTGTGACACATCACTGCAGGA
>NC_136954.1:63339432-63379432 GCF_032717465.1 Coenobita brevimanus | reverse complement strand
CCCCCCCCTTTTTTTCAGCTTTACTCGTACCGGATCACTTTAGTCAGCAATGATGTGCGTATTTGGGGATTAATAAAGCTTTAGTTTCATTTTCTATATGAAGGAAACATTGAGTGAAAACATCGATAATACCCCCAACAGTCTAATACCACAGCCTTCTCCCATTCGCCTTTACGTTTTTTTCCTTTAACCATTTTTTCTCCAAATGGAGAGTTGTGGCAGACTCCTGTATTCCATAAACTAGCATGTTATTCGGTCTACGTACAAAGTATTATGGGAAAATCTTGCACATCACTGGCCACCAGATTTTAGGTAAAGAGATTTTGAAGTGATGTAGGGGCTGGGAACTCTATCTTGACTGCTTTTGGGCTGGGAGTCTACTGATAGTAGTAGTAGTAGTTTGAGAGATCAGCATTCCAGATTTCATTGACGAATAGTATGGAACCTTCAGGCTAGAAATGTCCGGTAGAGTTACGACATCAGTAGTGTCTGACTTGATCGGTTCCCTTTAATTCAATAGACGACATTTTGAGCATTATTTCAGTTCTTGAAGTCCATGCACTTCAAAGTTTTCTCATTTTCCCACCAGATTTTCATATAGTAGTTTGTCTTAAGGGTACTACTGAGCCTTCATGACTAACACAGATAGTGGAGTACCAACATATCAAGTACTCCAATGCTAGGGAGGCCATGTGGGGTGCTTTTGGTCATGCCTGAGTTAGCTGGCTTTTCTTTTGTTTGTCCTTAAACCCTAGTGTCCTTAGTTAACCCATTATGTACTCAAAGCATTTTCACAGGATGCTTATCTAATTAGATTTGTTATTTACGGCTAATATTTAAGCCTGTTAATATTAAAAGAGAGTAATTGTACAAGACTGCGGTTATTTATTTGACGACATGCTCAGGTTAGGAGAGAAACAGACATAATTGTATTTCACGTTTATTTGTATCAACATCTACACTTCGTGGCTTTGGAAGGATAGTGTTAGGTCGTTTCGAAGACTAGTGAGTAGAGAGGGACTGGCGGGGATGTGTGGTCGTGTGGGGAGGGATATGGTGACATACTGCAGTAAAGAAAAACCACATAGCTCTCTGTTGGCTGCTCCTGTTACTGACCGTTCGTCATCCCTGCGAATGGATTAATATCTTAGTTAACCTTCACTGCCACAGATCTTTAGTATGTTAAATAAAATCGTCTTGAGGTATTAACAATACAATTAAAAATGTGATCTAGGATTCACTGGGTTAATAATCGTCCTCCTGGGCCACAGATTTCAAGCCTAGTAGATGGCGCCTACAGTAGCATAGCACTGAGAACACAAAAGTGCAAATTATCTCGAAAACGGTGCATTTCAGAGCAAAACTGAGTGATGGCGACGGCTACAAAATGATCCTACCCAATTTTTACTGCTCTGTCCCGTGAGCTGGGTCTCATCACGATACCTTCACAGGGAAATGGGTAAAAATGGGTCACTTTTTAAAAAGTGGCATTTTAGAGGAAACCAAATGAGATATTTAGCTCAAAGTGAAACGGGTAATAGATGTGGGTTATACCTGAAAATGGTATCCAAGATTCTCCCTGTAAATACTGGGGTTCGATAGTTATAATAAGGAGAGAGAGAGAGAGAGAGAGAGAGAAAAAAGTCTACGGGTGTTTCACACCTCTTTTCAGACATTTTCTTCCATCTAACCTCGTTTCTTTATGGATTTTATTTCGAAAACCGAAATAGGAAATTTTGTGATTAAGGCACACCCCTTATAGGTAAATAGGTCTATTTGGTGAAGAGGCATTTTAAAGAAAAAGAAAGGAGATATTTGTCCCAGAGTGAAACCTCCAATAAATCTGGGTCTGATTTACTACGTATAACCTGGAGTGAGATGGGTAGAATAGGGCTGACAAACAACTCCTATACCTACAAAGGGTATGCCTCAATCACAAGATTTCCCATATCGGTTTTCTAGTCAAAATTCATGAAGAAACGCAGTCAGATGGAAGAAATTGTCTGAACAGAGGAGTGAAACTCCCGTAGATTTATTTGTTATTGTTTCTCCCTATTATACCTATTGAACCCCAGTATTTACAGGAAAAATCTTGGATACCATTTTTAGATAAAACCCACATCTATTACCCGTTTCATTTTGGGCAAAATACCTCATTTGGTTTTCTCTAGAATGCCACATTTAAAGAAGTGACCCATTTTTACCCATTTCCCTTTGGAGGTATGGTGATGAGACCTAGCTCACGGGATAGAGCAGTAAAAAATGGGGTAGAGTGACAATACAGCTGCCGCCGTAGCTCAGTTTTGCTCTAAAAAGCACCGTTTTCGAGATATTTGCACTTTTGTGTTTTCAATGCCAGGCTCGTCCTCCTGGGCCACTGATTTTAAGCCTGGTAGATGGCGCCTCCAGCATCTTACTTGCACTACAGCAGCAACCACTGCCTCCCACACTGACAACCCATTCTTCCTCCTGTGCCAACCTCTTCCCCTACCAGTGTCATCCTCCTGCTCTACCAGTGCCAACCTCTTCCTGTTCCACTGCAAGTGCCAACCTCTTCCTGTGCCAGTGCCAGTCCCAACTTCTTCCTGTGCCAGTGCCAGTGCCAACGTCCTCCTCTGCCAGTGTCAACCACTTCCCTCTCCAGTGTCAACTCCATCCTCCTCCATTGCATTGTGAGTGTGTGTGTCTGTGTGTGTGTGTGTGTGTGTGTGTGTGTGTGTAGTAACAAAAAACAGATGCAGTTTGCAAGCTCATGTTTGTCAGTCCTATTCTACCTATCCCACCCCCAGGTTGCACGTATTCAATGAGACCCCAATCAACTGGACATTTCTCCCTGGGGCATAAATCTTAACCCTGCTGCAGTGCTGGGCTCAGGTGCCGCGTGACGTCACTAGACCTTGGGGTAGGGCAGGGTGAAGTACTGTAGGGTAGTGTAGTGTATGGTATGGTAGGGTAGGATAGGGTAGGGAAGGGTAAGGTAGGGTAGGGTAGGGTAAGGTAGGGTAGGGTAGGATAGGTTACAGTAGGGAAGGATAGGGTAGAGTAGGGTAGTGTAGTGTAAGGTAGAGTAGGGTGGGTAGGATAGGGTAGAATAAGATAGGATAGGGTAGGGTATGGAAGTGTAGGGCAGGGTAGGGCAGAGCAGGGTAGGGTAGAGCAGGGTAGTCTGTAAAGGTAGATTAGCTTGGGTCTGGTAGATTTAGGTAAGCTTACAGTTAGATAAATAAATAGATAGACGTGAATGATATTTTGATGAACTCTGATACACACAGGTCTTTTGGCCTCTCTCTCTCTCTCTCTCTCTCTCTAGCCAGACTCCTTAATCCCGTAAGGGGTGGCCACAAACAAATCACCTCCATGTCGCCCTGTCCCCTGCCATTTCGCTGCCCTCCCCCCAACTTACACTCCCCTTTCTCATACGCCTCTCTACTTCACCCCTCCATCTCTTCCTCTGTCTCCCTCTCCCTCTCCCCTCCTCCACCTCACCCACATCACTCTCCTAGTTAATCTCACATTCATTATGTAAGCTTCATTGATGTGTGTGTGTGTGTGTGTGTGTGTGTGTGTGTGTGTGTGTGTGTGTGTGTGTGTGTGTGAGAGAGAGAGAGAGAGAGAGAGAGAGAGAGAGAGAGAGAGAGAGAGAGAGAGAGAGAGAGAGAGAATTTATGTATACGAGTGTAGAAAAGAGGACTTTGAGTGATTGTGTGTGTGTGTGTGTGTGTGTGTGTGTGTGTGTGTGTGTGTGTGTGAAGTGTTGTATGTGTGTTAGAGTGACGTGTGGCAGTGTTAAGTTGCCTATCTATCTATCTAAGCTATCATTCTATCTATCCATCCAGCCATCTATCTGTCTATCTATCTATCTGTCCATTTATCTATCCACCCATCCCTCCATCCATCTATCTATTTATCCTTCCATCTATCAATCTATCCATCCATCTATCCATCCATCCATCCATTCATCTATCAATCTATCATCCGTCTATCCATCCATCCATCCATCCATTCATCCATCTATCTATCCACCCATCCCTCCATCCATCTATCTATTTATCCATCTACCTATCACTCTATCCATCCATCCTCCATCTATTTATTTATCTATCTAGCTAGCTATCTAATCTAACAGGCGAAATATTTCTTAGCTTTTAACCCAGGGAAGTGATGGCTGACTGGCTTACTGACTGGCTGGCTGACTGGCTTTCCCCTGGCTTGCTGTGGATTTCCTGCAGTTTCGTACGTCTATCTGTCAAAAAAATCATCATCATCATCAGCAGCAGCAGCAGCAGCATCACCATTATCATCATCATCATCATCATCATCATCATCATCATTATTATTATTATTGTTATTATTATTATGATAATGATGATGATGATGATGATGATGGCAGTGAAGCATGTGTAATGGTTAATGGGCATCTAAGCGAATGGTTCACGATCGGTGTGGGCGTGCGACAAGGTTGTGTGATGTTCCCATAGTTGTTCAATATATGTATCGATGGCGTGATGAGAGAAGTAAAAACACGAGTAATGGAGAAAGGGATGCAGTTGGTATTGAATGGTGATGGATGGAATAACTCAAATTTGTATGCTGATGATGCAGTACAACTTGCAAATACCGGACAAGAACTTGGTAGACTAGCGCGGAGTATTGCTGATGTCTGTGAGCGTCGTGCCTTGATAGTAAATGTAGAAAAGAGTAAAGTGATGTTTACTGAGAGAGAAGGTGACTCCCTGTGTGATGTTACAGTGAATGGAGAGAGACTGGAATTGGTGAGAGAGTTCAAATACCTGGGTACAGTGACAGAAAAGAGAGGAAAATGTGCGAAAGAAGTGGAAAGTAGAGTGAAACAATGAAATGTAGCTGGTGCTATGAAGGTCTTGATAAGAAACAGGGGCTTGAGTGTTGCAGCTCCACGAGGCTTACATGAAGGAGTGTTAGTGCAGACTTTAACATATGGATGATAGACAATGGTGTGGCATGAAAATGAAAAGTCGAGAGTAGGAGCATTGGAGATGGGACTGCTGAGGAATGTATGTGGAGTACAGAGAGTGGATATAGGGTACGAAACAATGATTCGCGAAAGATGTGGAGTGAGGAAGTCGGTGGACACCAGAATCGAAGAGAGTGTACTGAGATGGTATGGTCATGTGGAGAGAATGGATAACAATAGAGTGATGAAAAAGGTATATCTGAGCGAGTTTGAAGGAGGGAGGAGGAGAGATAGACCAAGGAGAAGGTGGAGAGATATGGTGCATGAGTGTGTTGGGAAGAGAGGTTTGGAAGTCGGTAAGGCTGGCTGGATGAATGTTGTGAGAAGTGCATAACCAGGAACTTGGTACCCCATTTTAACGTGACAGCGTTCTGACTGACTCTATCAGATACGTATACAGTACAGTATGAGAAGTTACAGAACGTGGTGAAAGATATTTTGGTTTATCTGATGGAGCCAGGATTCCGGGGGCTTGACTGATGAGTGAATGGAAGAGTGGCCCATTGAATTGGGAAAACCTAGGCTGTCTGGACGTTGCAGCTCCTCACCCTGCCCTAGGGTGGGAAAGGAGATCTGGATGATGATGATGATGATGATGATGATGATGATGATGATGATGATGATGATGATGATGATGATGATGATGATGATTATATGGAGATTGCCAAGCGTGAAAGGCTTGATCTTGCTGGTGAGTTTCTTGAATGTGTGGAAGAGTTTTGTTATTTGGGAGACATGTTACGTGCTGGGGGTGGGGCTGGAGCAGCTCTGTGGTTAGAGCGAGGAGTGGTTGGAAAAAGTTCAGGGAGCTGTTGCCTCTCCTGATACTGAGAGGGCTCTCCCTCCATGCTAAGGGATCTTTGTATGCAGCATGTGTTAGGAGTGTAATGCTGTATGGTAGTGAGACCTGGGCAGTGAAGGAAGAGGATATTCGTAGGCTCAAACGTACAAAAATGGCAATGATTATGTGGATATGCAGTACGTCCCTGAGTGCAAGGCCTGGGGGGGCTAGCTTTACAATGGAAGAGTTCAGATGAAGAATGTGACTGGAGAGTATTGGTGTTGTGATGAGGTGGGGTAGATTGAGATGGTTTGGGAGGAAGGATGGGACTGGAGTGTATTGGTGGTGTGATGAGGAGGGGTAGATTGAGATGGTTTGGGAGGAAGGATGGGACCGCAGTGTATCGGTGTTGTGATGAAGAAGGGTAGATTGAGATGGTTTGGGAGGAAGGATGGGACTGGAGTGTATTGGTGCTGTGATGAGGAGGGATAGATTGAGATGGTTTGGCAGGAAGGATGGGACTGGAGTGTATTGGTGCTGTGATGAGGAGGGGTAGATTGAGATGGTTTGGGCATATGGAGAGGATAGGGGATGATAATGGGTGCAGAAAGTGGGAAGCGTTCGTGTTGGGGATTGGGTTGCGAATGGCAGACCAAAAAAGATCTGGGACGAGGTCATAGAGTGTGACCTCAGGGATAAGGACTGAACAGGGAGGCAGCCAGAGATCGAGCAGCATGGAGAGTCGCCATTAGGTGACCTAGGCCGACGCATGCATGTTGGAACCTTTATAAACGAAACGAAACGAAAAGAAAAACGAAACAAAATTATTATTATTGCCCTTTCGCCATCATCATTGCTGAGATATAACAACAGATTAACGCTGGAATACGATGCTAGTCACGAAGATATGCTATGGAAGTGGAGCCGCAGTAATGTCTTATTCTGCCACTGAGCTACGTGAAATAAACTCGAATATGATGCCAGTCACGAAGAAGTGCTTTGCCACATACAGCTTCCATGTCATCTTGTCCTCCAGCCTCTGTCTGTCTTCCCTGCTGCTCACACTTTCATCATTCTTCGCTCCACTCTTCCTTGGCCTCCCTCTCCCTCTTTCACGCTGCACCTCACTCACACACACTCTCCTAGTCAGTCTCTCATTCTCCATTACCTCCACATGGCCAAATCATCTTATGGTACGTCTCAATACTTTCAGTCACATCCACATCAACAACACAACGCTCCTTCACTTCACTTCCTCATTTGTCTGTCTGTCTCTTCATACAACTCCACATCCACATCCACACCACAACGCTCCTTTACTTCCTCATTGGTCTGTCTGTCTCTCCACGTAACTTCACATCCACATCAACACCACAACACTCCTTTACTTCCTCGTTGGTCTGTCTGTCTCTCCACGTATCTCCACATCCACATCCACACCACAACGCTCCTTCCTTACTGGTATGTACCATCCACACTGGACTATTGCAGCCGCCTGTGGTCACCACACAGGAAAAGCGACATTCAGTGATTTGAAGCACTGCAAAAGGACGTTCACCAAAAACAGCAGAAGGATGCAGTACCTTAGCCACTGGGGCCGCCTCAAAGAGCTGGGTCTATAGACTACTCCCTGCAAAGAAAGGACCGTAACCAGGCCATCTACTTGTGGAAGGTCATAGAAAACCTGGTCCCAGACCCCACATCCTCTACATTGTAGCCCAAGAACAGCGAACAGGCAGGACGCAAGTGCACTAGAAGAGTCCTCCCATCAAGAGCTCAAGAGCGCATCAACACCCTACTCACATCCAGCCTGGGCCATGAGGGCCCAAAAATTTTCAGTACGCTCCTGAAACAACTGAGAGTAATAACAGGGTGCCCGGTGGAGAAGGTCAAAGCTTGGACTTTACAAGTTCCTGAAAAAGTTGCCAGATGAACCCCCAGTGCCAAGTTACACAGCCAGCTCCAGGGCAGTCTCCAACTCCATACCGGACCCAGTGGACCTAAAAAGTAGGGACACCAGGACCAGAAACAGCGGTGGACTACCACGACCATGAGGCATCGACCTCTAAACAACACCAAGTAAACCGAGTAAGTAAACCACATCCACATCAACACCACAGTGCTCCTTTACTTCCTCATTTGTCTGTCTCTCAACCTAACCCCACATCCACATCAACAACAAACCGCTCCTTTACTTCCTCATTTGTCTGTCTGTCTCTCCACGTAACCCCACATCCACATCAACGCCACAACGCTCCTTTGCTTCCTCATTTGCCTGTCTGTCTCACTACGTAACTCCACATCCACATAAACACCACAACGCTCCTTTGCTTCTTCATTTGGCTCAGCGTTGCCGTAAAATACACTAGTTTCCTATCTCATCTTCAAGTTCTCTTTGGTGACATAATGATAGAAAACGGAATTTTAGTACAAACTTTATGGTACATTCGTGTATTATGAGTATATTAGATGTACGTATAAAACATGAATTAAAACATATCTGATTGATGTGTATTGAAGTTAAATGATTAATATGCCAAAATAAATCTTCAGTAAATCCTGAAATGTAACGAAATAAGTGAAATAAAGGCGTAAGTTTATCCACACACAACAAATAATCAAGACACTAACCATGTAGCTAATACATTCGATGGTCAATCCCTGCACGATAAAAAAAAGTGTATGTGAGTGAGGAGGAGGAGGGAAGAGGATGAGATGGAGGGATGGAGTAGAGAGGTGTAGGAGAGAGGGAGGTGTATGCCAGGGGGATGGAGAGTGAGAGACTAAGCACGAATATACTACATCCGTTTATAAAGTGATGGTCTTTGAGAGAGGTGAAGTCAGTGAATGTACAGCGAGGTTGGATGGTGAGGAAATGGAAAATGTGAGTACGATTAAGTACTTGGGTAGTGTGATGTGTTAGGATGGAAGTTTGGAGGGTGAAGTGCTTGGAAGGGTACAACAAGGAAGAAAGGTTGCTGGTTCCTTGAAAGCAGTGAAAAGAAACAGGGAAGTGAGCATGGAAGTGAAAAAGTTACTACATGACAGTATTGTGATACCAACTCTAACGTATGGAAATGAAACTTGGACGTTGTTGGAAGGACACAAGTCAAGAGTGAGAACAGTGGAAATGAGTTATTTAAGAGGAGCCTGTGGAGTCACATGGAGAGACAGGCTGACAAATGAGGATATAAAGGAGCGTTGTGGTGTGGATGTGATAGGAAGCGTTAGGAGGAACACACTGAGGTGGTTTGGCCATGTGGAGAGGATGGAGGGTGAGAGACTGACGAGGAGAGTGTATGTGAGTGAGGTGGAGGGGAGGAGAGGGAGGGGGAGGCCGAGGATGAGATGGAGGGATGGGGTGGAGAGGTATATGAGACAGGGGAGTGTGAGTTGGGAGCTGGGCAGTGAAATGGCGGGGGACTGGGCGACGTGGAGGCAATTTGTTTATGGCCACCCCGTACGGGACTGAGGCGTCTGGCAATAGATAGATAGATAATTTCTAATCGTGAAGTCATGCTGGCCATCATACTATGCCAAACTCATTCGCCCTTCACCTACACACGATTTGAGGCGAGAATTGCTTTTGTTGTTCCTGAACACCCTTAATATGACTGCAAGTGTTTAACATTTGCCTTGTTAATAATTTGCCAAGTAATAAAGCAGCGACGATAGTATGAAGCCGCTGTGTTGGTAGATATAACTCTTCTTTCTTCTTTCTTTCAAAGATTTACTGCACCTATAGTGCAGGCCGGCCCATATATTAGCCTGGTCAGTGGGGTATGGGCTGGATAAAAAGTAGTAAGGGGGGAGGACAGGACCTGGGGATTGCCCAGCACACACGTCCTGTCTCCTGGCTGGCTTTGTGGTGTGTGTGATATAACTCTGGTGCAATGCCTGGTTTATGCAAAAGTGATGCGTAGTGAATGTTGAAAACTAGCCTTCATTCACGGTCAGCAATGGCCAATTTGAGATGGTTCGGGAGGAAGGATGGGACTGGAGTGTATTGTTGCTGTGATGAGAAGAGGTAGATTCAGATGGTTTGAAGGAAGGACGGGACTGGAGTGTATTGGTGTTGTGATGAGGAGGGGTAGATTGAGATGGTTTGGGAGGAAGGATGGGACTGGAGTGTATTGGTGTTGTGATGAGGAGGGGTAGATTCAGATGGTTTGGAAGGAAGGATGGGACTGGAGTGAATTGGTGTTGTGATGAGGAAGGGTAGACCGAGATGGTTTGGGAGGAAGGATGTGACTAGGGTGTATTGGTTTTGTGATGAGGAGGGGTAGATGGAGATTGTTTGGGAGAAAGGATGGGATTGGCGTGTATTGGTTTTGTCATGAGGAGGGGTAGATTGAGATGGTTTGGGCATGTGGAGAGGATGGGGGATGACAGTTGGGTGCGGAAAGTAAGAAGTGTGAACATTAGAGTTAGGGATGCGAGAAGCAGACCGAAAAAAACCTTGGGCGAAGTCATTGGGTGTGACCTCATGGATAAGGGACTGAAAAGGAAGGCTGCCAGAGATCGAGCATCATGGAGAGCAATCAGTAGCTGACCAAGGCCGATGCATGCTAACAGGTTGGAGCGTTTATAAACGAAACGAGACGAAAAACGAAGCGATGATAACACCGTACAACTGGCCTGGACATTGCACTTATACTGTAGACTGCCACACAGCAATAAAAGCGATTTTGTTCCCACCAAACACTACCAGTCTGGTGTAGCCATTCAGTCAGGAGATCATTCCAACCCTCCACGGTGTTTACTGTGCACGGCCATGTAAGGCAATGCACACACGGGGCTGGAGGTGGCTGGGTTGAACACAGAGGACTGGGGTGACCTAGAGGTTCACCTACCACCACAGCAGGGGGTCAATGCTCATGTTACGACACCCAAGCCATTTTGGAAATGTTGCCACTGAGAGGATATGATTATAGACAGTCTCAGTGAGGGGCAGTGTCTGTGGCAGCCATCCTACGCGGGTGACGCTAAGTACCCGTGCACACGTCAGTCCTGGCAACACCCTTCACTGGTGCACTTAGGGTACCAATGCAAGGGGCCAAAAGAACACCGGGGCAAGGTTTGACTGATGACATGATGAGTGACATTATTTGGCTCCTCTACTGCACCAAGACATGTCACTCAGCAAAATCATACAGGTGATGGAGCACGAGCAACCTACCGCACTCAGTGTAAATAATTATGAGAAAGCTAAAGAAACACCACAGTCGGTAATGAAGAGACCAACACAGCGGCAACTGAGCAAAATATTGGAGGTGGCAAACTACTCCAATGATTAATGGATGTGATTCCAAGGTGGCGACCACCATCCACTCACTTGATGTAGTGCTGCCTACTTCTTCCGTCACCTCGATCACTCTATTCCCATGTCTGCCCCCCTCGTTTCCTATTTCTCACCATCATCCACTCACTTGATGTAGTGTTGCCTACTTCTTCCTTCACCTTTATCATTCTTTTTCTGTGTCTGTCCTCCTCTCTTCCTATTTCTCCCATCTTTCCTGTCACTTTTTATTACTCTTCTTTCCTTTTCAGGTGGCTTTACACTGAGTAATGGTTCCCTGTAAGCCAGGAAACCATTTACAGCGCTGCGTGGTAACCATATAACCAACCCATACGTGTTCCTTACGTGTTAACAAGTGGGTTGGTGGAGGGTTAGTGCCCCTCCCCGTAAAACAACTAACTCAAAGACAAACGGCCACCCCCTACGGGATTATGGCGTCTGGCGATAGATGGATAGATAGATAGATACGGGATTATGGCGTCTGACGATAGACTGACAGATAGGTGGACAGATACGGGATTATGGCGTCTGGCGATAGATAGATAGATAGATAGATAGATACGGGATTATGGCGTCTGGCGATAGACTGATAGGTAATGAATTATGGCGTCTGGCGATAGATAAATAGACAGATGGATAGATATGAGATTATGGCGTCTGGCGATAGACAGATAGATGGATAGATACGGGATTATGGCGTCTGGCGATAGATAGATAGGTGATAGATACGGGATTATGGCGTCTGGGGATAAATAGATAGAACGAATAACTATCTATCTATCTACTTATTGCCAGACGCCTCAATCCTGCAAAGGAGTGGTCACAAACAAATCGCCTCCTGTCGCCCTGTCCTCCGCCATTTCACTGCCCTGCTCCCAGCTCACCCCCCCCCCTCTCATATACCTCTCCATTCCATCCCTTCATCTCATTCCTGGCCTCCCCCTCCCTCTCTCCCCCTCCACCTCACTGACATACACTCTCCTCGTCAGTTTCTCACTCTCTATCCTCTCCACATGGCCAAACCACCTTAGTGTGTTTCTCCTAACGGTTCCTGTCACATCCATATCCACACCACAACGCTCCTTTTCTTCCCTATTTCTCAGTTTCTCTCCATGTAACTCCACATGCTCCTCTCATTTTTTTTTTTAAATGCAAGGAAGAAGGAACCAGAGGCCAGGAGCCCGCAAACCGTTCCTTCCAAGAAAAAATAAAATACAAAGGAGAGCCAAATTCAAGATCTGTTCGAGATGCCTGGACACACTGTGTTTGAAAGACTGGAGACCATAGGAAGTAGGAAATACACACAGAGGGAGACAGTTCCAGAGTTGACCTGTTGCATGAATGAAGGACTGCCCAAAACATCCTAGTGAGATATACCACCTTCCCCTCCCTCTATAAAACAACGATAATAAATACAAGGAAATTATAGTACTGGTATATGTAAAAACAGCGGGAAAAACTATTTAGTATGTGTTTGTTTATGTAGATGCATTTCTGATGGATTGATAAGTCTGTAGGAAGTTGTTACAAAAGAAGATGGAGGGTGAGCGGTTCTTCACATCCCTATCTGTCTTATCTATCTACAGTATTGCAGACGTCTTAATCCCGCAAAGGATGGCCGCAGACAAAACGCCTCCAAGTCGCTCTGTCACCCACCATTTGACTACCTTCCTCTCATCTCACTCCCCCCTTCTTCATTTACCTCTCTACTCCATCCCTCCACCTCATCCTCGGTCTCCCCCTCCCTCTCCCTCCCTTCACTTCACCTACATACACCCTCTTAGTCAGCCTTTCATTCTCCATGTCTCCACATGTCCGATATGGCTTAAAGATACAGTAATACACAACTCTGTACGGTAAGTGTTATGCACAGCTTTGTTTTACTGTGTTTACATATAACTATTCCTACTTGTTTTTATATAGTTTCTTTACAATCCAGTGTGTTATTATACAGTGAACTACGTTATGTCGTATTTTCCTCTCTCTTAACACTATCTTGGAGGACGCGGGCTATGTGATTATCCCCAGCTGACCAACCCCGCCCCCCTCCTCTCCTCGGCTCTGTAAATGGGTAGCGTGTAATTTTTCCCACGTGCATGTCAGTCGCTAGTTTGTTTTTCCACATTAGCAGACGATTTCCACGGAGCGGCAACCCTGTCAGCCTGTCTGTCTCTCCACGTAGCTTCACATTCCTCTCAGATAATTTATTCCCACACCACTTTTCACACTAATAAAGACGATTTGGCTCAACTGAAAGAACAGGCAGTATCAAAGAACTGATGAACAATATCCTGCCTTACCTTTGTTCATCTTGGCAACATGGGGAAGCTGTTTAAACACTATCAACACTGAGAATAGACACACAGCTCCAGCGTCCTCCCCCTCTCACGGTTAGAGGGTAACTGACGGGATTCGAGGCTTCTCTAGTTCCGAGTTCGTGATAAAATACTTGTTTTCATTATGCTGATTAATGTTTACCTTTAATATTATTCCTATCTATATATCTGTCTACAGCCAGTTGCCTTAATCGCGTAAGGGGTGACCACAAACAAATCGTCTCCATGTCACCCTGTCCCCTGCCATGTCGCTACCCTCCCCCCAACTTACACCCCCCCGTTCATATACCTCACTACTCCATCCCTCCATCTCTCCCCCTCCCTCTCCCCTCTCCATCTCACTCACATACACTTCTAGTTAGTCTCTCACCCTCCATACTCCCAATTTACATCCCCCGCTCTCTCATATAGGCCCTATCCTACCGCTCTCCTCCATTCCACCATCTCCTCCTCGGTCTTCCCCTCCCTCTCCACCCTCCACCTCATTCACATACACTCTCCTAGGTAGTCTCTCACTCTCCATACTGCCAACTTTCACCCCGTGTCTCATACTTCTCTCCTCCATCCCTCCATCTCTTCCTCGGTCTCCCCCTCCCTCTCCCCTCTGCACCTCACTCACATACACTCTCCTAGTTAGTCTCTCACCCTCCATACTCTGAATTTTTACCCCGTGTCTCATATACCTCCCTCCTCCATCCCTCCATCTCTTCCTTGGTCTCCCCTTCTCTCTACCTCCTCCATAATACTCATATCAACTCTCCTAGTTAGTCTCTCACCCTTCATACTCCGAACTTTGATCTCTTCTTCGGTCTTCCCCTCCCTCTCCTTCCCTTCCACTTCACTCACATACACTCTCCTAGTTAATCTCTCATCCTCCATTCTCCCAACGCTAATTTAGTCGTCTGGGTTGATGATGTCCTGAAATACCACATTTTTATTTATCATTTTTACTGGCATGCATCCCAACCCCGACCATGATGGTGGTGGTGGTTGTGGCAGTAGCAATGGTGGTGGTGGTGGTGGTGGTAGTAGCAATGGTGGTGGTGGTGGTGGCATTAGCAATGGTGGTGGTGGTGATGGTGGTGGTGGTGGTAGCAGCAGTAAGTTGTAGAAGTACTAGTAAGAACAGGAAATGTCAGCCTGCTATCCAGCCTGCTGTCTAGCGTGTTGTTTAGTTTGCTGCCTAGCTTTCTTGCCTGCCTGCCTATCTGCTTGTCTACCTACCAGCCTCCCTGTACGCCAAGAAACCATTTACAACGCTGGGTGGTAACCATATAACCAACCCATACGTGTGTGACGTAATTATTATAATGTCACAAAGTGTAAGTTGGTCCAATACACCAAGCTAAGGTTTACAATCAACGCCTTATCTGGAATATTGCTCACCCTTGTGGAATGGATGTGGGGAGGTTTCACTAAAACAACTGGACAAAATTCAGAACAAAGCTGCTGGAATTATTAGTAACCCTACTATTACAAATGAACTACCTCCCCTACAGGTAAGAAGGAATGTTGCCTCCCTTGCATCATTTTACAGATACTTTTATGGCAAGTGCTCAGACGAAGCTGCGTCCATTGTGCCACCTCACCATGCCTTCCCCTGTGCTACACGGTCTTCTGGTAGCGCTCAAGACTGGAATGTCACACCGCCATATTGCAAAACTTTAGCCTATCAATATCCTTTTATTCCCCGAACTGCATCTCTTTGCAACTCGCTTCCCCAGAGTTGTGTCCCCCCAAACGTCCACCTGCAGCTGTTCAAGTCCAACTGTTACAGCTTTCCGATGAATGAAGGACACATGTAATCAGTCTATCTATCTATTGCCAGACGCCTCAATCCCGCAAGGGGTGGCCACAAACAAATTGCCTCCAGGTCACCCTGTCCCCCGCCTTTTCACTCCCCTGCTCCGAGCTCACACACCCCTCTCTCATATACCTCTCCACTCCATCCCTCCATCTCATCCTTGGTCTCTCTCATATATCTGTAATCTGGTGTATGGATTTTTTTTAATTCATTTTTTTTTTCCTTCCTCTGTTCTGTTATTTACAAAAAAGGTGATGACACTACAGGACTCAGAATTACAGCTAGGTTCAAGGTGCAACAGCGAGCAATTCTAACACATCGCTTTCCATCTCAGGTCCTACCGATTGTCCTCTCTCTCTCTCTCTCTCTCTCTCTCTCTCTCTCTCTCTCTCTCTTTAAGGTTTGGCCAGTAATTGTCTGATCGTGTGATTTTTGCTGTTGGCTAATGATGTGAAATCACCGCTGGGACACGTGTTAATTACTCGGGTGTTTAGGCTTGTGCTTGGGGTGGTGGCAGTACGAAGAGCTGGTGGTGGTGGTGGTGCGTGTGTGTGTGTGTGTGGAAGAGAAGGCTTTTGCTGCTATATCCCGCAACCCTAAATATTTTTTCCACTACACGAGAACGAAATCCCAAGTGTGGAGCAAAATCGGACCCCACAGACATAATTGGTCACTAATTAGTGATCCACAGCAGCTGGCGGAGGCTCTCAGTATGCAATACGTGTCGGCATTTACCCAACAGAACGGTTACGAGACTGATGAAGAATGGCATCTGACATCAGAGAGTTTCAGAGCTAGAGCAGAGAGACATAAAGTTTGACAAAACAGATACTGAACAATCAATTTCTAATATCAGCGCCTACGCATCAGCAGGACCAGACGGAGTCCCAGCCATTCCATTGGAGCAGTGCAAGAAGACAATAGCTGAACCTATTTACATACTTTGGAGAGCCTCTCTAGATACAAGCGTGACCCCACCACCGATAAAGGAAGGACTGATCACACCGATTTACAAAGGTGGCGATAGAACCGATACTAAGAATTATCGACCAGTGACACTGACATCACATGTGATTAAAATGTTTGAAAGGACGGTCGTCAAAAAGTTAAACGAATATATACCTAGAAAAAAAACGCACTATACGGCAACAAGCAACATGGATTCAGACACGGCCGATCGTGTTTATCATAGCTACTACAACATCGTCTGGACATACTTCAATTGCTCGAAAACGAAGCCACCGTTGATGTCATTTACCTCGAACGATTTTGCAAATGCTTTTGACAAAGTGGATCACCTAATATTACTACAGAAGTTATGGCACATCGGAATCAGAGGGAAACTATTTAAATGGATATGCTGTTTCCTGGACAACAGGAGTCAGTCGGTTGTTGCGGAAGGCATCAAGTCAGACAAAAATGAGGTATTGAGCGGAGTAGCACAAGGATCGGTCATCGGCCCTATTCTGCTCTTGATATTTATCGGTGGCATAAATACCAACATGTCTCACTGTAACGTTTCGAACTTTGCGGACGACACTAGACTATTGAGCGCTGTGAAGGATGAAGATGACCAAAGATTGACACAACTGGACCTAGAAAAAAATTACGAATGGAAAATAACCAACAACATGCAGTGCAATATTTCGAAATTTGAATTACTGAGATATCGTCATCCCAGTGCTGATACAGCCAGCGACTGCTATAAAACGCCAGAAGGTCACATCATAAAACAGAGTAGTCATGTAAGGGATCTTGGAGTTACCCTGAGTGACGACGGAAACTTCCAGCAGCAGACAGCGCAGTTGCGAAGGCATGACAGACGATAGGGTGGATACTAAGAACTTTTAAAACAAGGGAGTCAACTGAATTTTAGCGCTCTATAAAATGTTGGTATTACCACTACTAGAATACTGTTGTGTGCTCTGGAACCTAAGCACAACTGGTCAAATCAGAAAACTAGAAGCAGTACAACAGACGTTTACAGCCAGGATGACTGGAATGCAGAATATGAATTACTAGCAACGACTGGAACATCTGAAATTATATTCACTGGAGCGAAGACGCGAACGAATATGGAAAATTATCAATGAACTGGTCCCGAACCTGGATAACGAATACTGTATCAAAACCGCCAACAGAGGGAGGAGAGACTTGATGTGTATTATCCCACCGATATCGACGAGATGGACAAGACTACAAACACTCAAGGAAGGCTCTATAGCAGTACAGGGCCCCCGACTGCTCAACTGTATACCACGCGGATTGCGAGAATATTCGGGCAGCCTGAAAACATTCAAGAAACACCTGGGTGAGTTTCTGCACACAATAGTGGACCAGCCGGCGCTGCCCCATTATCATCAGACCTTGGGGGGAAACAGTCTGCTGCCATCGGATCGGAAAGACCAACGGAAGGTGGAGCACCAGCGTGACCTAAGGCAGCAGCCCCTAAACTACATCACAGGAAATGACAGGTTGTGTGTGTGTGTGTGTGTGTGTGTGTGTGTGTGTGTGTGTGTGTGTGTGTGTGTGTGTGTGTGTAGATGACACGAAACACGTGTTTCATTTTATACACGAAATCGGAAGCACCGTTGACTGGTAGGTTGCCAGGGCACGATAATGACAAGCTAAGAGTCGCGCGCCGCAACTACAGCATCTATAGCATGAGCAACTAACAGTAAGATTCAAAGCAATTTGATGGTGTACAACTATTTAATTCATGCAACTCTTGTCTGACCCTGGTCATTACTGATTGTAGTACTTTCAGCAGACTGGAGGAGACCAACATTAATAAGGTGTTTATGGAAACTCACCATTTAGGTAACCAGTCCAATGTCGCCTGCCGATCGATGAGTGATGGTCGGTGCAACGAAATACCGAATCGGCACTTGTAACGGGAAAAAAATATATATATTCTTTATCACCATATAGATTCATACACATCTAATTATCTGAAATCCGGTAAAAATAAATGTGCTTAATTTCTGTCTATCTACTGTCAGACGCCTTAATCCCGTGAGATGTGGCTACACATAAATCGCCCTCATGTCGCCCTGTCCCCCGCCATTTCACTGCCCTCCCTCCAGCTCACCCCCCTCTCTCATATATCTCTCCACTCCATCCCTCCATCTCATCTTCGGCCTCCCCCTCACTCACATACACTCTCCTCGTTAGTTTCTCACTCTCCATCCTCTCCACATGGCCAAACCACATCAGTGTATATCTCCTGACGCTTTCTATCTCATCCACATCCACACCACAATGCTCCTTTACTTCCTTGTTTGTCAGAGTCTCCATGTAACTCCACATGCTCCTCTCATTTCCACTGCTCTCACTCTTGACTAGTCTTGTGTCCTTCCAAAAAAGTCCAAGCCTCGCTTCCATATGTTAAAGTTTGTATCACAATACTATCACGCAGCGACTTTTTTTTTACTTCCATGCTCACTTCCGTATTTATCATTGCTTTCAAAGATCCAGCAACCTTTCTTCCTTATTATACCCCTTCAAGCACTTCATCCTCCAAACTTCCACCCTTACTCATCACACTACGCAAGTACTTAAATGCACTGACATTTTCCATTTCCTCATCGTCCAACGTCACTGTACATGCAGTGACTTCATTTCTCTCGAAGACCACAACATTACTCTTCCCTGCATTCACCTTTATATTCCGTTTCTTACTCCCCTAAACTCATCCACTAAGCATTGCAGCTCCCCTTCGTCTTCACTTAACAACACAGTATCATCTGCAGACAACAGTACAGGAAGTTTCCAAACGCTGCCCTCTCTCATTAGGGCTGCTCCAGCATCCACTGTCCTACCTTGTATCTCTTTTATAACCTCACGCATACATACAGATTGAACAACTATGGAGACATGACACATTCTAGTTTCAATCAAACATTCAGATACAAAAATTAACTCAGTTCACCATCCACACGCACTGCAACCTTAACACTCTTATGCATACTCATCACGGAATTCAACAGCTTCTCATTTACTCCATAACTGTTCTTGTTCTTTTCCACATTCCTTGTCTCTTCACTCTATATATGCTTTCTCCAAGTCCGCGAAGGCCGCATACAACTTCTTTCCCTTCTCTAGAAACTTTTCCACTAAAGACCTTAGGATGAATAATGATCTACACAACGTCTTCCCTTCCTAAAACCTCCGTGTTTTCTCCAACTAATACCTCTGTTATTTCCCTGACTCTGTCAATAAGTATCCTACCATATACTTTTCCTATTACACTAAGAAGACAAATGCCCCTACGATTACCACACACCTATTTTTCCCCTTTTCCTTTGCACAGGGGAATAACTGTACCTGCCTTCCAATCTCCCACTATTCTACCTTCCTCCCAGGCCAAACTGCACATTTTCCATATCATTCTACTACTGTCCCTCCCCATGGTTCAGCATTTCACCACACATTCCATCTATTCCTGGGGCTTTCCCCATTTTGACTTTCTCCACTGCTTCCACTACTTCCATCCTACTGATCTCTTCCTCCCTTCTCACTTCCCTCCTCCCACCCATTCCCCAGCCACTTATACTCGCATTACACTCATTCTCTATGTTTAGCAGTTCTTTAAAGTGTTCTCTCTAACTGCTCACTTTTTCTTCCCTCCACTTTACATTCAAATTCCTTCCAAATTCCTCATCCACTCTCCTCCTACTCTCTTACTAATTTTTTCACTTCTCTCTTCCGCTCTACCTGTAACTCCCTTTTCCGTCTCTCAACTTCCTCTATGCCTCTGCTTCCCATCCACTTGCTATATGCATTCTTTTTTTGCGCCACTGCTTGTCTCACCTCTTCACTTTACCTCGCTGTTCCTTGCATCCCCTTTCGTTTTCTCTTCACCCCACACACCACCTCATATGTTGCGCAGACTTCTGTGAATATCTTGCACACACCTTCCACCTCCCCCATCTGCTCCATATCATATTTACCTAATCGCTCCTCCCATTCTCTTATAGTCTGCCCCCCCCCCCCATCCCCTTTGCAACCTTTCTACCCTCCTTGTATGGACTACTTCCTCCTGTCCTTCCCTTCTTCGTTTCATGCATTGCACTTGTACCCTGACTTTCCAAAATGGTGATCAGAAAGTCCATTCCCTCAACCTCTATATGCTCTTGCATCCATTACAGACTTCTCATTCTGTCATCCACACACACATAATCAATCATTCCCCTCCGTTCATTCAGTTCACCACCCACCCTTCTCATCACTCGCCACGTACAAATGTGGATCATTTTGTTCCTATAGAGAGTATTGGTTATCACCAACCCCTTCCCCGTACAAATGTCCACTAAAGCACTGCCATTCTCATCCACTTCTGTAGGCACACCCCACTCACCAACTACTCCATCCACCTTCACATTGCCTATTTTTTCATTCATATTTCCAATAAAAAACACTCTCATTCCTCTCAAACTTTTCCAGGCACGCTTCCACATTTGCCCAGAACTCTTCTTCCACACTGCTTGCACGATCTTGCGTTGGCGCATCCACACAAACAATCGCCCACGTTTGTATTCCTACTTTCACCGAACTTTCATACTCAAGTTGAGAAAATTAAAGCAGTTTAAAGTTGACAATTTAATACAATGGGCCATTTTAGGGTTTATCTTTAAGATACTCTATTGCAATGACCCCGTCAATGACTTCATGTAAGATATTCAATATTTAAATGAGGCATCGGATTAAATAAATCTCATTTCCTTCAGATACACAAAACTTCAGCTGAACCATCTAATGAAATTTTCCTTAACGTACTCCAAAAATGTGTTTTTGTATCATACTTCCTGTAGCCCTCACTCATTTTTTACCAGATGAACAAAACTTTCTTGGCTGCAGCATCCTAATCTTTTGCAATAAATACCATACAGTAAAATCAAAATTACCTTTCTCCAATTAACATTTCTTTATCAGCAATGGATTACTTGCTAATTTCTCAGATTAGCTAATATCCATTTCCATACAAAATTCATCAAAACTACAGTATTTTTCATTGCCTAACCCACAATCCTATTACTATACTGCACTGTCAGTACATACTTAGCCAAGGTAACAAGTCCTGGTTGCATGAAAGGCACTTATGCCTTAGTTGAGAACCATGAATCTCATTAGTTAGAATATTCTTTCCCCAGTAGCACGGAGCCAGCTCCATAACCAATACAAGTCAAGAACCCATGAAAATTCAGTGAGGCTTAATGAGGTAGGAATGAATCTACTCAACCCTCCAAACTGACTACACTTGGTCATCACCTGAATTGAAGGACAATAAAGATTTTTGTGAGGTTAGAAGAATCATGCTTACAGTACTTTACTGAACAGTGGTATTACTCCTGCAGGTCACTGAACATGGTCCCCTGGACTCCTCCCTGGGCATCTGGACTTCCAGAATCTCTCCTCCCTGGTGTTCCTGTCTCCCCTGGAATCTCTTCCAGGAAGTACGAGTATGGTTTCAACAGCAGTAACCAACTCAGGTGTCTGGTCTCTCCCAGCAGCTTCTCAGTTTCCTGGGTGTGTTCTCCGACAGCTCCCCTCGTCATCTCAAGCGTCTGGTCCAACAGTTCACATCAGTATGCCAAGTGTCTAGTCTGACAGCTCCTCCCAACATGACAAGCAACTTGTCTGACATCTCCCCCCGGCATGACAAGCAACTGGTCTGACAGCTCCCCCCAACATGACAAGCAACTGGTCTGACATCTCTCCCCGGCATGACAAGCAACTGGTCTGACAGCTCCCCCCAGCATGCCAAGTGTCTGGTCTGACAGCCCCTTCCAACATGCCAGATGTCCGGTCTGACAGTTCCTCGCAACATGCCAAAGGTGATACAACAGCTCCAACCAACAGGTAAAGTGTCTGGTCCGACAGCTCCTAACATCCCAAGTTTCCGACCCGACAGCTCCCCCCAACGTGCAAGTGTCTGCTTCCCCCAGCATCCCAAGCGTCTGAGGTGCAACATGCAAAACTAATCCCTAAGGAAGATGCGCTAGAAAACCTCCTAAACTGGTATGTGTAGTCAGGCTTCCTCCAATGGGTTGGGGGGAGGGGGAGGAGAGCACTGATACAGTGTGCACACGTTAAGCAACCTGCAATTTCAAATGCGTCGGGCCACTGAGGGTCCAAGAGTCTGACAAGGTGGGCGAAGGCCCCTCTGTGGCTACGCTACTTCCTAAGCCTACAAGAATTGCGAACCTGAAGTTTTGCAGAAGTGAGCCTGCGTATTTAGTCGAAAGTTTATGCTGTACGTCGACCACATTCGATCCATGAACCGTCCAACTTGCCACCACTAACGTTAAGCACCGAGCTAGCTTACGGTCAACTACTAAAAGGCACGCTCAATCTAAAGGCAAGCTTTTCCACGAGGTGCCATATAACTATGTCCCATGGTCATTAGGCAAGTACATAGCATCAAAGACAGCATGTGTATGGAACAATGCTGTGTGGCGGTTCCGGTTCATTAGCACTGAATGGAGCGAATCTATAAACAGTGCATCATATAATAAGGTACTGGGTATTTATATACATAAATAATTATGCATAAACACATGAACCAAAGAAAAATAAAAAAAAAAGAATGTAACAGGGGAAGTCAGTTCTGTGCCATCAAAATAATGTTCTTGTTACTGAAATATATTATTATTGTATGTACAAATGTCAGTATTAGACAGACGGTTCTTTATATTGTTGTCTAATATTTGGTAAACTTAGGAATTATATTGTAGCACCCACCAGACGATTTTGTTCAGTAAAGAGAACTCCTAGCAATCAAACGATTAATGAATTTCAGACAATATACATATTTAATTAGTGCATGAAATACACTGGTACAACTAAAACAAACACAACAGGTTACATAATAGCTATTAGCATTAGCGATAAAAAAAAACACACACTCAACAAACATCACTTCAGAAAGTAAGGAGTTAAAATATAACACAAAACTGAACATATACCGGTATGTAAGGTAAATATTGATAATAATAGCCCAAAACTATGTCCTTCAACAGAACACAAACCTCTCTCTCTCTCTCTACTAACGTTGAACCCAGAGAGAGAGAGAGAGGGGGGGGGATGCAATGGGGGTTGCAATTCAGTAAGACCTGTCATCACCGGAAAAAAAAAAATCCCTGCACAGCTGCAAATCTTTGACTGACAAACATATCAGAAAATATAATACCTACGTTCTATTTACCCGGCAATGCAGGGTACAGTACATCAGTTGTAGTAGTAGTAGTAGTAGTAGTAGTCGTAGTAGTAGTCGCAGTAGTAGTAGTAATAATAATAATAATAAATCTGGCGTCTCTTTCACCTATGGATGAGGTGACGTACTGTACATGGAGTGAGAAAGCATGATATGGAGAAAACTTGCAACAGTATACCTTAAGAAGTGGGCACTCGTTGACACAACTTATACTATTGGCAAACCTTATAATAATAATAATAATAATCATAATAATAATAACTAATGCGTTCAGAGAGTGCATACCTCCTCCAATGCCATTAAAATAGATCCGGATCCGCCCCAAAATTTAATCAATTCTTTCTTGGTCCATGACCCACCTTTCCACAAAATTTAACTGGAATTCATCGAGAACTTTTGGAGACATTGTGCGGGATATTCTGAATCCAGGTCCGCCCCCAAATTAATAATTTCTTCCTTGACCTATGGCCCACCCTTCGACAAAATTTCCTCAAAACCTGTCCATAACTTTTTGAGTACTCTCGGATCCGGATTCGGATCCGATTCCGCCCCCATATTTAGTCGATTCTTTCTTGGTCCATGGCCCACTTTTCCAAAAAATTTCATCAAAATCCGTCCGTAATTTTTTGAGTAATCCTGCTAAAAGACAAACAAACAATGTGGGGGAAAACATAACCTCCTAGGCGGAGGTAATAATAAAGTGGTACTTTTGACTGTGACTATAGGCATGTGAATGGCCAAGACTTGTACAATACTTTCAGTGGTTAACCCCTACAGCCTGAGAACGCTTTTCCATTTCCTTTTTAAAATCAGGTCCTTTTATGAAGTGTCGGAGTGGCCTTTCAGAGTGGGGTATTGTGATACTGTCTTCCTTAACCCCACCAATACACGAGGTGAGGTGAAGGAGTAAGGTCAGCTGTGAACGAAACATCAATCAAGTTATCTGCGTTTAGATTTTCAAGAACCAGGAATATTACCAACGGGGGAAGGGGTAAAGGTTTGCAGCTACAAATACTCAAGCTTACTTATTAAGCTTGTCTGTTTTATATCAACTAAAGACGTATGCATACCGAAAAGCAACCTCCCTCCCTTTTTTTGACATACAATCCATAGTCCCGAAAATATGATGGTAGGCTATTCAGGGCTGTGTATACCGCTATTGCTGACTGAGAGAGACGTAAACACAGAGGGGACGGTACACGGAGTTTCGGACAGAATTTCAATTTTATCATGTCTGAAATTACTAATACATGGCAGTGTCGACCCAGTGCTTCTAGTGTACAGGGATGGATTTCAACAAAACAGAAGCAGAGTAATTCTAGAAAATTCGAAACAACTGATAAAGAAGTTTATGAAATGTGTGTCTTGGGATTTGTTACTCGGACGTTGTTATCTAATATTCTCAGGAAGCCCTTAAACAGCCTATGGTCTCAGAAGTTATAGGAATCTCATGCTTACAATCAGATGGTTTTGGAACTGTTAGAGACGTGCAGTCACAACCAGTTATTAGGAAATGTGTAATGAAGGCAAAGGTAGCTTAGCCTTGATTAATGACCAGTTATTAACCTAACGGCCGTAGGCTTAAACTAACATGTGCGGATTCCATTAACGCGGAGAATGATGTGGGACGAAATAATTTGCTAATCGAAAAATAATGTTCTCATTCACGTGCCCTCTTAATTACCTTTCATTTTGGCTCAGCTGAGCAACGCTAAGTTTCCCTCCTCAGCTTGTGTTTTCTCCCTGACTTCGAACATCGTCGGCAACCTGTAGTACTCTGTGGTGTGTCTCGATCATACCAGTCATGAAAACCCGTGGACATTGCAAGAACTTACCACTTGGTAGTTTTTCGCGTTTGTTTACGTCCTTCATGACCGAGGATTTCAAGTTTGATGACAACAGGTGAAAAACTATACTTAGTTAAGAAATATGCATTGCCAATTTGTTGTCCACGTTTAATGATAGTTTTTAATTGTAGACTGGGAACGGAAATTATATATGGGACATGCTGGAGTGTTTTAATGTTGTCGGGTACAATGTCAACGCTTTTCATAATCAAAGAATTAGCACAGATAAAACGTTTACCGTGCTAGTTTTACACATATTAACCAATTTCAGAGCAACAAACTATCTTAAAATAAGAAATAAATATCTGGTGTAACTGTAAATGTAAATTTTTATAAACTGATATTAGAGTACAGCGCTGTACTGTATATGAAGAAAACTGATTACAAATGTAGCCTACATGTACTGTAAACTTCATATAATTACATAAGTATTTCATCTACTACGCCTTTTAACTGATAACCTTAGCGTGAGCTGTAATATTGTACGATTTGGTTGTTTTCCTGAATCTGATTAACACTTTTTTGTGAACATTTGTGTGCGAAGTGTATTTATATTAATGCGTCGTATACATTAAAGTATGAAATCATATATTTGTAGGTTACCGCTCATAAGATGAAGTCATCTATTTCGACAGGAACGCATGATTCCCAGTTCCTTTACCACCAAGCCACTGAGTCGACCACCTTTTCCTGTTGAGTTCGACCTGGACGCATTAGCTTGTAAACACATTCACATCCCGACATCAACTGTGTGTGTGTGTGTGTGTGTGTGTGTGTGTGTGTGTGTGTGTGTGTGTGTGTGTGTGTGTGTGTGTGTGTGTGTGTGTGTGTGTGTGTGTGTGTGTGTGTGTGTGTGTGTGTGTGTGTGTGTGTGTGTGTGTGTGTGTGTGTGTGTGTGTGTGTGTGTTTTAATCAGTCCTTAAACTGCCCAACTTCTTCCCACTGGCTGGGAGAATGACAAGAGCACCACATGAGCGGATGTCCATGTTGTTTACCGTATGGTAATTTCTGAAGACAGACCTACAGCAACTGATTTTTTTCTTTTTTTGACAAGTGACCAATTACAGTTTCATTATTTTCTCCCATTTATTAAATAAATATGCTTATCATTGACTGCCACAGAGCTGTTTTGATTTTTTTTTTTTCATTATTCCGTATCACTTATAATATGAACGTACCGTATGTTCCCTTTTCTTAATTTTCACTGTTCTATTTTTGTCATTATTTCCTATTACTTGTTAAATACAAATATGTTCCACCTTCTTAAATGTTCACCAGTATAATTATTTTGTCTTTTTTTTTCCAGATGTGTTCGTGGCTTAAGTTTTTCTTTCATTATTTCTACCAATAAGAAATAAAAAAAAATGTTTACTGTGTAGTTTTCTCATGTCTTTGGTTTGCCTTTCTGTTTTTTCTCTCGTCGCTCTTTTTGCCTCTGCTGTTTCTTTTTCTTCCTCTCCCTTTTTCTCTCCTCTCTCCTCTCCGCTTTTCTTGTTGCCTTTGTCACCTCTTTCCTGGCCACTTTGCTCTTCTTCACGCCTTTTGTCATTCCCTTTATCCGTGTCTCTGCTTTACCTGTTTTCCTTCCTTGACGCATGTTGGGTTCCTTGCTTTTGGGTCTGGGAAACAAGGTGATATTTTTCCTCGAATTTATCTTCGTTTCCCCCTTGTTATTTTTTCGTTTCCTCTCTTTCTTACTGTTTTTCTTGTTATTCCCCGCTTTCCGTGAATTCCTTTTCTTCTTTCGTTTTGCCTTCAGTTCCCTTCGCCTCTTTTTCCTCATTCTTATTCTCTTTCTTCTCCTCTTAGCTACTTCCTTTTTCTTCTTAATTTCTTGGTTCTTTTTCTTCTTGGTTCTTCCACTCTTTTTCTTCTTTATGCCTCCTTTCTTCATGTCATCCTTCTTTTTCTTCTTGATGTCTCCTTTCTTTTTCTTAATTCTCCCTTTCCTCTTCTTTATATTTTTCTTTTTGTTTCCTCCGTCACCCTTCTTTTTCTTCTTAATGTCTCCATTCCTTTTCTTCTTAATGTCTCCCTTCCTTTTCTTCTTAATGTCTCCCTTCCTTTTCTTCTTAATGTCTCCCTTCGTTTTTTTAATTCCCCTTTTCCTCTTCTTTATACCTTTCTTTTTGTTTCCACTTTTCTCCTTCTTACCTCCACCATTCTTCTTTCCCCGTTTGTCTTTCTTTCCCTTTCTTCTCCTCCTCCTCTTCCTTACTAATTTCTCCTTTCCTTTTCGTTTCCTCTTACTTTTTTCTCGCTTTTTGTCCACGTCTTTATTCTCTTCACTTTTCTTGCCATTTCCTATATTCTGTTTCTTTTTCTTTCCTTTCCCTACAGTTCCTGTGTGTCTCTTTCCTGGCATACCTTTCCGTCTTCGTTTTCTCCCTCTGCTCTTCCTTATTATCCCTTTTCTCCCTCTCAATTCCTTGTTTCTTCTCGTCATGCCTCCCTTCCTTCTCTCTCCCTTCCGTTTCCTTTTTCTCGTAACTATCCTTAGTCCCTTTTTCCCGCTCGCCTTCAACTTCTTTATCAACTTCCACTTCCTCACTCCCGATCTCAGATATCTTTTCAATTTCTGTCGATCTTTGGGCTCTTGAAACAGTTCTCTCAGCTGCGTGTACCGAAGTCGCCGTGGGAGAATTCGAACTCCGATGTTGTGAGAGAGAAGGAACCGTTGCAGTGGTGCCGAAACCATGATGGCGTTTGAAATTAACGACTTTCTGCGTTTTCCCCTCTTCCTTCTTACTCTCCTCTTCTTTCCTCCTTTTCTGGTGTTTGTCTTCTTGTTTCCTGCATTCTTCCCGTCCTTCCCTCTTGTTATTCTCCTCTGTCTGCCCTTTACTCTTTTCAGCTTTCCTACCCTCCCTGTCTTTCCTTTTTTCTCCATTTTCCTTCCTTTCCCTTTTACCTTCGTTTTCTCTCCAGTTTTTCTCTTCTTCCCTCCTATTCCTGTCTTTCCTCCATTCTTCATCTCTTTTCTTTTTTCATATCTTTCTACTTTCCTTTGTTTTATCCTCCTCTCCATTCTTTCCTCTTTTCTTTCTTTGATTCGTTTGTCTTCCTTGTTTGTGCTCTGGCTTGGCGCTTTTGTTATCGCTGTTCTTCCATTTACGTTCTTACTATTAGCGATTTTCTTGTTCTGGATTAGTTTCTTTTTGTTCCTCATCGAAATGGCTTTCTTTTCCTTCCTTTTCTCCAGTTTTTCTCTCTTTTCTTTTTTCCTACTTTTTCCATCTTTTCTGTCTTTCCCTCTCTTCTTTTTTGTGTTCTTTTTATTTGCACTTCTCTTCCTTCTCCTCCTTTGTTTCTTGCTACCTTCTTCTTTCCCATCCATCTTATTTTTCTCTTCCATTGCCTTCTTGTCTCTCATACCTTCGTCTTTCTTTTCCACGCTGTCTTTCACCTTTTCCGTATTGTTCTTTTTCAAAGCTTCTTTATTTCCCACACTGTCGTCCTTTCCCGTTTTCTTTTCGTTCACAATCTTTCTCCCCTGAAACACAGCGGGAAGAAGTGATCGCTGTTTTCCATCGCCCCCACCTTCACCTGTCTCGTCTTTATCACCGGGTTCTTCATCATCTTCGTAATACTCCTCATCGTAATACTCGTAATCATAGTAATCGTAATAGTCGTCGCCTTCACCGTCACTCTCTTCGCCATCGCCACTACCCTCGTTGGCGGTGTCATATTCGTAATCTCCGTCTTCATACTCATCGTAATATTCATAATCATATTCGTCATCGTCATAATCATACTCGTCATCGCTATCACCAGCACTACCAGCATCATCATCTGTCTCCCCATCACCATCATTTCCTTCAGCATCATCGTCATATGTTTCCCCATCACCATCATTTCCTTCAGCATCATCGTCATATGTCTCCCCATCATCATAATCTGCCTCCTCATAATCATAATCATTCGTTTCCTCATCATCATCTTCAGAATCACCTTCATCACCATATTCGTCATCATAATAATAATATTCGTAATAATAGTCATCATCTTCGCCACTCTCACCATCAACCTTGCTATCATCACTCTCAACATCTGGAACATCCTCACTCTCAAGCGCTCCCATATTCTCACCTTCACCGTTCTCTTTAGTTTTCTCTTTATTTTTACCCTCAAGCGCTCCCGTACTCTCACTTTCATCCTCATATTCGAAGTAGTAGACATATTCCTCATCCCCATCCATTTCACTATCATCTGAAACACCGGGCGCGGAGTTTGAAGTTTCCGCTGTCACTCCGACATCTTCACTCGGCTTGAAGACCACGTTGGCTTTCCCTGACGGACACTCTTCATAGTAGAGATAAAACTCCCCCTCCTGAACGAAACAGCCCGTAGGTGACAGTGCCGGGGTGTCTGAAGGGGAGATGAGGACTGTCCATTCGTTTAAGGGCTTTTTGGACAGCCCTTTGCCCAGTTCTAAGGTGAAGAATCCCCCGCCTAGTTCGGGATTGCAGTCGCCTTGTTGCACCGTTGACAGGTCGTCCAGGTCCACGCCAACGCTCTGTTCGGACAAGAAGTAAGGCTATAGTGCGTTTGGAACAACTTGACAAATACCCTAGTCCCTTTCTGCTTAGTTAAATGCCAAGTGCAACCAGATTACAACAACTGATTTTATTAGTTACCAAAGAGATTCATTCCCTCCTCAAGTATGGCTCGTCGATTTTCATGCAACCACGACTCAGTACTCTGTTCGGACACGAAGTAAAGCTATATAGTTAAAGGCCATGTGTAGTCTGGCTGGAGGGTTGATTTGACTAATTACTAAAATGACTCATTTCTACCTCGTAACTATGGCTCTTCAAATGTCATATAACCTAGATTTAGTTTTACACGTTATGAAAAAGATACAGTTCCGTCAGGTGAAATACAAACCTACTGTACTATTAACAACTAGTAACCCGTGCAATCTGATGCAACAATTCCGTCCTTATGAGTTACTTTACATGCTACTAAAATTCGCTACGTAACTCCAATATTCTGTTCCAGCTCACCAAAACAATTTTATTCAATTAAGGGTGAGACATAAGAGCCTTAGTGTATAACATATAACTTTAATCCAGCTAAACTTATTACGTTCCATACACGGTTTTCTTTCTTTATTGTTTTTCTGATTAGCAACTTAACACACCAGAAGACTGCTGCAGAGGACTCTTTGCCTCCCGAAATCTTCCCCATTACTTTTTTTTTTTTACGTTTTTCTCCTGTCTTTTGGTGATTTAGATACTGTTATACAGCATGTAGTTCAAGCGACTGTCAATATAATGTATCGTTCATTTTGTATAACATTAGTGGAATATTGCTCCCCCCCCCCTTGCACTCCATTTCTACCAGGTGTTAATAGAGACTGTATTTGTTTCATGACATATTCACTGGTCTTAATGTCAAGGTGAGGGCAACATGCAGAGTGATGAATGAACCGCCTCGCAAGAATTAAAAAAAAAAAAATCAAATTAAAATTTAATTATTTGCTTCTTTTATCCCAGTGAGATGTTCCGCAAGACATGTCAAGCTCCCACTGGCTAGACCCCAAGAAGAGGCAGCAGTCACGGAGCAGTAAGGTGAAGGACAGGACAGGTAAAAGGCAGACAGTGAAACAGGTGATAGATGAAGCAGACAGTGGTATGATGTTGCTTTAGTTATCTGACTGTTGCGGACAGGCGCTAGCTTGTAAGTGTCCTCCCCACAAACTCACTGGCAATCGGTGACCCATCACTCAAGTGTCCAACAAGTGTGTGGCGTACAGAAAACCAACAGAAACACGGAGTCACCCAAAACTCCACGTGGTCGTTGTGTCTTTCTCCCGTGACGAGAGTTTATAGGGCTTTTCTTGTTACGATGGGTGATAATGTGTGCAACTTACAAAATGATACTTCACTTTCCTCCAGTTTGTTTCTCAGAACACAAAACTTAATGGATTAAATATTAAGACATGTGATGTGAACTAAACAGTATTCTGCCAGTGATCGTACCAGACACATGACGAGTGCATCATGAACCCTATTAAAACATTCTATGCAATATATCTTAAGAAGCGTGTTAACTCGCAATAAAATTCATACTATATAGCCTCTACCGCTGAATACGATTCTCCGCAATTAAAAGTCAGCCAGAAAGTCTATCTGAACAGTAAAATACCAATAATATCTGAAATTTTGAACTTCTCCTTGGTAATATTTAGAAAGGTCTCAGCACTCATATTTTGCCTGTACACTTTTCCAGGCGCGACGAAATACCGAATCGGCGGTCATTTTCCGAATCGGCATCTTTAATAGGAAAATGTTATAATTTTTTTCACCATATATGTTCATACACACCTAATTATCAGAAAATCGGTAAAATAAAATGTGCTTAATTTAACTGTTAATAAAAAATCAGGATTCTGAGCAAAAACGTGCAACGTTAACAGGTATTTCCCCTTCAGGTCACCAACATGCCTTGATAGACTTCTGTTTTGCATAAATATTGATTTACAATGCCAATAAACGTTTTTGCTTGTTAAATCAATGTATATACAAACTAGAAGTCTGTCAAGGCAAATTGTCGAGCTAACGGTGAAACACTTCCGTTAAATTTAGCCCGTTCTCGCTCTGAATCCTTATAATTTATTAATATGGAGGCCACTGAGACTGAAGTCCCAGGCCCCAGGGTTGTCAAGGTTCTCCTTAAACAGCACACTTGCAGCAAGATGTTTTCTGTTTGGTTTTTATCAGGTTTATGCAAATGGAAAATTTCAGTCTCAACGTTTTCCTGTATGGTTTGTGACGTTGTGACATACGGCAATAACTTATTATTGTGTGTGTATGTATGTATGCATGGATCTATGTAAGCTGAATTAAGCCTCAAGACCCAAGTACAGTGTACTCCTGGTCCGCACCTGACAGTGCTCGGGGGTGTACTCTGGCTGTGGTTCACCCAAGCACATCACCACCACTAACCTACCACACGTGGTAGAGAGGTGGCCTCCTGTCCTAATGGACCCAAGTTCGTATCTCGTCTGGGACAAGGAAGTTTCAAGGATTTTAATTTCATTAAAAAAAAAAAGAAAGAAAAAAAAAACAGCTTTAATGATCTACTAGAACACCCTCCGACATGTAAAAAATGTCCCCGCTGATATCAATCACCAATCCTGCTTGAGACAGCCCTAGCATGTATTCCATAAGGATGGTGGGTGTTAGCGCCAAAGTGGTGACATCTGGAGGTGTGTGGTATGCAGGAGGACTACTGGCCCTTGGGGGCAGGCTGCGAAGCCTGTGTCCAGAATCGGACACACACACACACACACACACACACACACACATATATATATATATATATATATATATATATATATATATATATATATATATATATGGTACAGCATGAGGACCTTTAGCAAGTACAGTGTAGAGCTCTGTAGAAGCTCTTGTGACCCACCTCCTGACATAAGCCCATGCTGCTGCTTCTCAGCCAGTAACGATGGAATGAACGAAACCATTTAACTCATACTGATCATAATTACAGTACAGAACCGCACCCATACTGCACTTACATCGATTTATTAATATCCCTACACTCACATGGACGTAATATTATAGCCTAGTTTTGTGTATTCTTAGATACTAATGACACAGTAAATACAATAGTTCATTATTATGTAAGCGGGGAAGTAAAACATACTTTATATCCAAAATCACATGATGTACAAAGTGATGATAACGATGAACCTGAAGTACAGACAAAATGGTGCGACGAAATATCGGATCAGCACTTTTAATAAGAAAATGTTGTAACTGTTACCACCAAATACATTCAGACACCTAACAGTCAGAAACTCGGTCTAAATATTGAGTTTGATTTAACTATTAATAAAAAGTCAGGATTCAGGGCGAAATCTTGCTAATATTCGCGGGTATTTCCTCTGCAGATCGCCAGCAAGCCATGACAGACTTCTGTGTTGCTTAAATGTTGATTTACAGTGCAGATAAATGTATTTGCACGTTAAATCAATATTTATACAAACGAAGTCAGTCAAGGCGAGTTGAGTTACAGGCAAAACACTTCCGCTAACTTTAGCAAGTTTTGCTCTAAATCCTGATTTTTATTAATAAATTAAACACAGCTTATTTCGGATTCCAAGTAACTAAGTGTGTATGAGCCTGTATGGTGATTTTATTTTTCATTTAAAAGTGAAGATTCTGTAAATGACCACCGATTAGGTATTTCGTCGCACTGCAGACACAACGGCAAATAAATAAATAAATTAAAAATAGAGTACAGTAAAGGTATGTTAGAGGGCCGAGGAAATTAACAGAGCATGATAAAAATATTTTGCTAATCGTTGTCTGTATAATTATATAAGCCTTCATCAGTGGACACGTGCGAATTGCTACAGATCTTTCAGTTGTTCCCTTCCACATAAATCCTTGGTAAAAGACGAAAGATGTATGTGTTTTGAGGGGAAGTTAATCCTCTCACGCACGGATAAGTTTAATCAGACCCTAAGCTGTGCGTGTCATGGCAGCGTAGTCTGTCTTTTGTCTTTCGGGAATATTACACTTCAGGAAGACTGCAAGACAAATGAGAATGTAGAAAGCACAGAATCGTGTTGAGAGTCGGCAAAAGACAATTTGGAGAAACAAACCTTATATTGGAAACTATATTTATCCACCGATTCCCTTGTCCATAATCTTTTTGTCAGAAATATTTTGCACAAACCAAGTGGGCTCGCTTGCCAGCACAGTAGTGGTGTTTCATGTCTGGACGCAATGTTCGCTCGTTCTTAATTTCCACGTACAAGTATGTGTGCCTTCTGTAAACGATAAGAAGTCTAGCATACAGAGAGAGAATGGTCCATACACAAAGCTTCTCTTCCACTTCACCTGATATCATCATCATCATCAGCCGTTTGAGTGTCCACTGCAGGACCGGCCTATCCCTACCGAAGTGGGGACAATACAGCCAATGTATCTCTACCAAGCGGCTTAGGCTGTCTAGTAAAGATTGTATGTAGGGTGAGAAGTGCTTGCAAGTGTAACTGTTGTGTTGGAGTGGCTTCGGATGTGTGTGTAGTCTGTGAATCAAGTGTAATCGGCCCACACAGGCCAATTGGGTGCAAGCATACTTTAGAGTATGCGACACTGGTTCAGCCACAGCACCCTTGATGTCCGCCAAAGCAGTACGTGGCCAGAAGAACGCTCCCAAAGTTTATTACCCTGGCGGGGCGCGAACCCTCGTTCTTCAGTGTACGAAAATGCACACTTTACCGCTGTACCACAGAGGCTCTTCGCCTGATATATATATACATATATATATATATATATATATATATATATATATATATATATATATATATACCACATCGGAATAATATATATATATATATATATATATATACCACATCGGAATACCAGAACAAATAATAATGACATTAGCCAACAAAATCTTTATCACTGGAACCAGAGGGATCTTACTTCGCGAACTTGGCTCGGCTCCAACCCTGATCCAAACCAAACCTACCTCTGTCACGACTAGTCAAACACAGTCTAGCACAAGCCAACTCAATCTAACGTGCCCTGACCTGAAATGAAGTGATTTTACCTGGAGTGTGGCCCTGATGTCGAGGAGCTGCTGGAGTGGGAGGGAGGTGGAGCGAGAGAGGACCAAGGCTGACTCGAGGTGACCAAAGAGTGTGCCCTTGCAGGAGTACAATACGGCCCATGTGTTGTAGTCTGTGTTTAGCACCTGGTATCCAACGTCACTGTATACGCCTATGGGGGAGAAATTAATGGTGTATAATATTTGACAGAGAGAGAGAGAGAGAGAGAGAGAGAGAGAGAGAGAGAGAGAGAGAGAGACTTTTCTTGAATACAACATTTAATAAACTTTTACACCGTCAGTACCATCTGACATACAACACCTAACTCTGATCCACCTCATCCTGCCACCCATCACCTGATCCAAACTAGTCTTGCCCACTCTTCTCTGCCCGGTATATCCCTTTCTGCCGTATTAAGTCTGTTCATGGGTGCTCTCTTACAATCCAGTTCAGCACACCAATTGCCAAGCCACACACGACGAAAGTAGGCTTTAAATAAGAAATCATACAATCATATCAACCAAGTTCATGACGCTATACTCAATGGTTGAATAATGCACCCACGTCCCCCCATTCACCGGCCGACAGCAAGAACGGCATCTGTTCAAAAATCTCATTTTTCACGAAAGTGAAATTTGCTAACCCCCTTTATAAATCTGGGTTTTGACTATACGCTTATACAACCCTCCACAATGAGTTTAAAGGTTGGCGCTCTTACTGCTGAAGAGTATGTCACCGTGGATGGTGTTTGTTTGGCGGAACTCAGATTTGGTATTTTTGGACACTGGACCGTCTTGCACTTAACCGAAGAATTGTATAGCTGGATGAAAAGGAACAAGGAGGAAACAAACACTGTCCAATACTGTAATCTTGTCGTACACTGCTGAAATACAGAACACATAGACTCGCCGAACGGAAGTCGCAGAAGTCAGGTGGATGGATCAAATACAGGCTCTGCTGTGATAGTGGGCGCTGTGGAGGAAGCAGGGTGAGTGGAGGGTGAAATGCGACAGAGCACACAGACTCACCGGTTCATGGAACACAAACTCACAGGACAAACGAAGAAAACATGCGGATAAAACAGAACCAGGACAAACTGCTAAGATAGTAAATCAGGCCCGGAGAGTGGAAGGGAAAAAAAAAAAAAAAGCTGCAGAGATTCATCATGGGAAAGTAAGATATAAAGGACACAGACTCACAAGGCCGTGGAAAACACAGGACTCACCGAAATGCAAGTACAGTATAGGAGACAGGCGAATGGGTCAGCCGTGAGACATATTGCTGGCGATAAACAGATGACACAGACTCATCAGAATAGACAGCACACACTCACCAAAACACAAAGCACACGGACCACAGAGGCTGACTGGAGGGCAGCCGCAGGCACTAGGGAGATGGATCAGTGATGGGATAGACTAAGCTACCGATACATAGAGCACACAGACTCACCGGAGGGCAGACGCAGCAGCCAGGCAGACTGATCGGTGCCGGGATAAACTCTACTCTGGTAGTGAAGGTTGTGGAGGAGGCCGAGGGAGCGGAGGGAAAAGAGCTGCTTGTTGACCTCCAGCGACACCCCACCGTTGTTGGAGGTGAGGGTGAGGGAGTAGCAGCGGGAGGCCACATTGCTGCCCTGGATCACATACCACGTTCCCGAGAACTGCACAGGGGGAGGTGGAATAGGGGTCAGTGGGTGAGTATATGAGCACAGGACAGATAAATATGGGTTGGATGGGTTACGAGGGTAAATATAATAAGGGTACGTTGGTCAGTTTGGGATAGATGGGCACAGCTAATATGGGTAATGGGATAGTTGGATTAGGTGAGTGGATGGTTGTAGGGGTATGTGGGTGGAGGTTAGACGGGTTAGGTGGATGGATGGATGGTAGGTAAAGTTGGGGATGGAGTCTCAGGGTGAGTTCTGATACATGGATGGCTACAGGTTATGTGGGTGAAGGGTTTGTGGTTAGGCTGATGTTTACAGAATGGGTTGGTTGAAATTCGTGGGTGGGTAGATGAGTTCACGTTAGGTGAATGGAAAGTTAGTTCACAGGCTTTTAAATCGGGAAAAATTAGGTGAGTTGGGGTCAGGTGGCTTGGTTGATGGGATGTAGATCATGTAGCGCCTGAGGCATTCCAGCACTGGGGGGAGGGGCAAAAGTACAATCATTAAATGTTAAAGTACAGATTATACGATTTATGTGTGTGTGTGTGTGTGTGTGTGTATATATATATATATATATATATATATATATATATATATATAGATATATGTATGTATGTATATTATAATGGAAATGAACTTGCCAGTACAGTATACAACTGAAGGTGCAGGTAGAGGAGGGATACCTCCAGTATGTTGGACGGACCGAGTGGGGAAATACATGAAAGATGTGCAGCAGGAGGGGATTACAGAGATTAGGATATGCCGATTGCATGTGAAATTAAGGATACCTAAAGGCTCCCTGAAGGCTCTTCCACTACATGGCCACCCCTTGGATAGGGTTCCCGGTGGGAATGCTGCATCAGAACCAGAAACAGAAAGTACGTAGGCTACATCTATATCACCCTCGTGTTTGTCTTGAGCTCCTTACTACACAAATCATTTCTGCGTTATACAGTACGAGTATATAGGCAAGTACAATAACTGGAATTATACTGGAAAACTACTTTTGTGAGGAAATAACATACCAATGTTTATGTATCGAATTTATTTCTTGTTGTATGAGTTCACTACGAGATACTGAAGGGGGATAGAAACTCCTGTTTATCCTCCACTTAAAATTCAGGGGGGCAACTGTCCCTCTTTCCCCCCGCTCCCGGCGCATCTGTTGGATATACTCAGGGTTAAGTAGGTGGGGTTAGTGGGTAGGCAGATGGGTATAGTTTAAGTGGGCGGTGGTTCCCTGGTAGGTAGATCGGTGTGTACGAGGGTGGAGGTTGGGTAGAAGGACATGGGTTAGGTGGGTGGGGGTTCAGATGAATTAGACTGGTACTGGAGTTGGTTAGATAAGTGGTTCGTGGATAAAGGGGTACAACAGGCAGCTGGGTGGATGGCAAGTAGGTTTATGAGGGTCAGCTGTTGATGCGTAGATGAGTAGATGCTAGGTGGGGGGGGGTTAGTGGGGGGGAGAATAGGTACTGGCCAGGTGGGTTGATGACGTGTGGTTAGCTGCGTGGATAGGGGTTTGTGGGTGAATTATTGGTGGGTAAACGGGTACAGGTGAGGTGAATGGAGGCTGGACAGGTTAGATGGGTGGAAGGCTACTCGGCAGATGGTCACAGATTATTTGGGTGGCCGATTTACAAGTAGACGAGTAGAGACTGGTGGATAGACGATGGGTAGGCTGTCGTGGGGTCAGTGGGTAAACAGGCTGAGTATTAAGCTGGCAGATGGGTAAGGGTGGAGATTAGGTGTGTCGGTGCTGTCTGGGTATAGCTGGTATATGGCTAAGGGTGAAGAGTAGGTGAGTAATATAGGGTAGGAAGTAGAAGAAAGGTGGGAGAATGGTTGATGTTCAGATGGATAGGACAGATGGTTAGCGGTTAGATGAGTAAGGCTATTACGTGGTTAGACAGGCAGAAATGAACAATGGGTGAGTAGGTGGGCAGAGAGAGAGAGAGAGAGAGAGAGAGAGAGAGAGAGAGAGAGAGAGAGGATTTCGCAATGGTAACTTCCGGTATCATTCATCTATCCATTTAATGCATTTACCTGTTTACCTATGGATCTGTCTGTCCATATATGTATCAATATTACACAACTTACTTTTTGCAGGGAAAAATTTTCAGCTTGTGACTTCAAATTCAAACACTGTCCCGTCTTGAACTTGTAAGCTTGGCAGGAAGGGAGAGAGAAGAGGAAAAGGAAGAGGAGGAGGAAGACGAGGAGGGAGGAAGGGCAGAGGACGAGGCGGGTGGAGGGAAAGGAGGGAAGGCAGAGAAGTGAGAGGCAGGATGATGAATTAGGCTCTTCCCATCTCTTGAACTCCGTATCTTTTCTTATCTCTTTCATGTTTCCCTCTCTCTGTCTCATCCTACATTTCTTTTTCCATCTTGTTTCCTCTCCCATCTCACACTCTCTCCCACTACTTCTTCCTTTCCTTTCCTCTCTTTCTTCGTCCGCTGTTCTTTCTCTTTCACTGAAGATGAATATATGATTCCTTTTCTCTTCTCTCTCACTAATACCACATTCCTCTCCTCCTTTCCTTCCTCCACTTCCTTCTCCCCTTTCTTCGTCGTCCATTTTTATTTCCTTCTTTGTCATAGCCATTTCATCTTTCTCTCCCATTATCATCACTTTCTCGTATTCCACATTCTCCTCCTGTCCTCAATTTCGTCTCTTTGCTTTTCCTCTTTCTAGCTCATATTGTTGTTTCCATTCATCCACTGAAAAAAATATATATGGGATGGTTAGAACTACCTTACGGCTGCAAACAACCATACCTACCACAACCACCAAACTATCACAATTACCACACCTACCACAATTACCACAGCACCATGCCTACCACAATTACCACAACCACCACACCTACCACAACTACCACAGCACCATGCCTACCACAATTATCAATCACCACACTTACCACATTTACCCTAACCATATCTACCATAAAAACAACCACCACATCTACCACAACAACCAATCACCACACCTACCACAATTACCACAACCACCACATCTACCGCAATTACAACACCCATCACAACGGAATCTGGTTATTTCACCCATACTACTGATCATTTCGCCCACGTTACGGAATCTGTTTACCCTCAAGTAATTTCACTCCCATTTAAAATTCCTCCACCCGCATTATCGTGTTCATTATTCTCTTACTCTGCGTTCAACAATACACTACGAGACAATATCGAAGCGCGCTTTTCAGGGGTAACAGAACGTTTCTCCTAGCGCAGTTTCTTACTGTAGGCGATCAGTAAAACGTACAATTAATAAAAAAGAACCAATAAAGTAAGCGAGGCATGTGAATGAATGAAACATGAGAAAGGTTGTTTAGAGGTTGCTAGTTTGCGTATGTTAAAACCTCTTAGCTTATGTGCTGATGTGAATGTGCTGGAAAGCGTTTGAAGGGGTACCCTGAGATGGACTGTCCATGTGGAAAGGACAATAAAGACTGA